>NC_033797.1:142054800-142061334 GCF_001876935.1 Asparagus officinalis | reverse complement strand
ATCGACACTTACATACTACATACATTAGTTATGCGCTTGCAACGTTTCATTAAGAGCACGTCAGAAGGAGTGATTAGAAAATCCCCCTTTAGCCTGGAAGGATGTGTGTAAGATGTGTGTACCTCTAAAAAAGGTAGGGGTCTTGGTGTATATCATGCTTAGGGTGGAATTACACTTCTATTGCTAAGCTTATTTGGGGGGCTCATTGCAAGAAAGACTCTTTATGGACAAATTGGGTTCATTAGACTTATTTAAAATCTCATGGTACTTAGCATGTTCAATCTAAGTCTAATGATGTTTGGCAGTGGAAACAACTGCTTAAAATCAGGGATATGCTACTTGCTAAATAGGGCACCATTGATGCATGCAAATTTAATCTCTCTCTTTGTTTGGTTAATAACAAGTTTAAGATATCTGTTGCTTATCATAGACTTCATGATAATGGCCTACATGCTGCTAGGTCTCCTCTTGTTTAGGGACCCTTAAATGTGTGGAGAAGAATTGGAAAAAGCAGATTTTTGGTCATAAGTCGACTCATGCACAGGCATAAGTCGACTTATGGTAAGTCGACTTATGTTGGTGCATGAGTCGACTTACGTTCTGCTCTGGATTGTTGGTTTTTTGCTCTGCCAAGTCGACTTATCAGGTCTGATAAGTCGACTTATGATCTCTTCTCCAGTTGCTGTTTTTCGCTCTGCCAAGTCGACTTATGCAGACTGATAAGTCGACTTATGACGGGTTTTTTGGAAAGTTCAGGTTCCTATTTGCAGTCTGTTTGGGTTTCTGTTTTGGTATAAATACCAATACGATTTGAGGGTTTTGTGGGGAGAGTTTTGGGGTTTTGGAGCACAGAAAAAGAGAGATCTTTCTGAGCTATTTGTTAGGGTTATTGGTTGAGAGATTGAGAGATTTGTTGGTGAGATTAGTTGGTTCGTTTGAGCGATTTGTAATCTCAATTTGTACTCTCCTTCTCTATTAGTGAAAACCCACCCCCTTCTTGCCCCGTGGACGTAGGCAATTTGCCGAACCACGTAAAACCTTGGTGTTTGTGTTTTGTTTGGTCTTTCTCTCGGCGTTCGTTGGTTTGGTTTCTCAAAGCATCAGTCACAACAAGTGGTATCAGAGCACGGGCAACGCTTGGGCTATTTGGAGGAGTAGATCGCTTTGGAAGTTCATCTAGGGCTTCGTTTGGTGATAAAGGTGGGATCTTTTTTTTTGTAAAAATCTCGTCTTTTTCAGTTTGGATCTATTTCTCGTTTGTTTCCGCATTGGTTTGGTGGTGCCTTGAGGATTATGGCCGAGAAAGAAGGAGTTGTGGGCAGTACTTCCGGCGTGAAGACCGTCCAAAGCTTGAATATCCACTCAATGAAGATTGATGTGGAAAAGTTCAATGGCACAAACAATTTTGGACTTTGGCGATGCGAAGTCATGGATGCGCTCAACGCGCAAAATTTGGAAGATACGTTGGAGTTGGACGGGAAACCGGACAACATTGATGAGAAGGTTTGGAAAAAGATGAATCGAACGGCGTGTGGTGTGATTAGGTCTTGTCTCACTCAAGATCTAAAGTATGATGTGATCAATGAGACTTCTGCAAAGAAGATTTGGGAGATCCTTGAGAGCAAGTATTTGACCAAGAGTGTGGAGAATCGCTTGCATTTGAAGAGGAGGCTTTACCGCTTCCAGTTGAAGAAAGGAACCTCCATTGGTGATCACATGAACCACTACACGAAGCTTCTTGCGGATTTGGCGAATGTGGATGTTAAGATTGAAGATGAGGACAAGGCGTTGTTGCTATTGAGTTCCTTGCCTGACGAGGAATATGAGACCTTCGTTCTTACTCTTATTAATGGGAAGGCATCTCTTTCGTATAGTGAGGTCACCGCTGCACTTGTGAATTATCAGCTTCGAAAGAAGGATAAGGAGACTTCGTTTGAGCCGGTAGCGGGGGCGTTGGTCGCAAGAGCAAAGGGTCCAAACCGTAGTGGGAGGTCGCAGTCTAGAGGGGCACATCTTGGAGTTCGTAAGAATCAATGTGCCTTTTGCAAAGAAGATGGACATTGGAAAGCCGATTGCCCAAAGTTAGTTGATCGAGCCGGGAAGAATAAGGGAAAAGCTATTCAAGCTTCAGAGGCGAATGTTGTCAAGGCTAGTGGCAACGATTCAGATTCGGATTCTTCGGGCTACTCGTTATCTGCACTGCCGTCAGTTTGTGTTGCCTACTCTACAGAGTGGATATTGGATTCGGGTGCTACATACCACATTTGCCCTAGGAGGGATTGGTTCTCCAGCTTTCAGGAGTTGGAAAGAGGGGATTTCGTGCTCATGGGGAATGATCACAAATGCTCTATTGGTGGTATTGGTACTGTTCGGATCAGGATGAGTGACGGGGTGATTCGGGAGTTGGTTGGAGTGAGGTTCGTTCCTCAGTTGAAGAAGAACATCATTTCACTTGGAGCTTTGGAGGCAGCTGGCTATAGGGTGACCTTGGCGGATGCACGCTTGAAGGTTACATTTGGGTCCATGATTGTGATGAAGGGCGTCAGAAGAAGAAATTTGTATTATTTGCACGGAAGCACGGTGATTGATAGGGAAATGACGACTTCATCAGATTCGGCTAGACTGTGGCATTGTTTGGTGCTGGGGTATATGATTGGTAATACCGTGCATTGGTTGTTGAGGAGTGCTATGACCTGCAGATTGAAGTCCTGTGAGCACATTAGGATGAGCGAGACCGTGGTGGAGTTTGGCACTTCTATCCATCGAGCGAGGGGTCTTTTTGGAGGTGTTCAGTCAGGCATTTGGGGGCCTTCCAAGGAGGCATCATTGGGAGGTAATCGTATCTTGGTTTCCACAGTTGGTGATTGTTCTAGGCATTATTGGGTCGCGACCAGTTCCCGTTGGTGTAAAGTCCTAGAAGTCAACAACAATTGGAAGAAGTGTATTGGCAGAAAGGTAACTCATTGTTTCAGCTTTGGTAGGGGTCCTTTCTTGCGTTGGTGCCGAGCTCACGGCAATAGGAGACACTTCATTGGTGTGGAGACTTTGGGGCGACGAGATGAGATGACAGTTTCGATGGGTCGTTCCTTTCTGGAGGAGGATCGGCGTTTGATGTCGAGCATTGGCATTGGTGTGCGGGCTTCGACATATTTGGGTCATCTTATGCATAGGTCGCCGACTGCTGCTTTAGGAGTTATTAGATCTGGTGGAGCTGCTTCAGATTTTGGGTCGCGTCGGATATTTGGATACCCAGCATTTGGTCACATCGTGGATGTGAGATTGGATCCGATTGCGCGTTTGGGGTTCGGAGGCTCAGTTGATTATCGTTTGGGAGCTTCTGATTTTGTTCTGAGCAGGTATGTCACTTTTGACTCTCGGCAGGTGGAGAGTGTTGATCAGGTCATTTGGATATCGCAGCAGGTGGAGAGTGATGCTACTCCACGTTGGGTGGAGATTACTCCACATACTCCAGATCATACTGCGTCATTTGGGATTCCAGCTAAGGTGACACAGGTTGGAGATCATTTGGTTTTGGATGCAGATGATGGATTGGTTTTGGATTCAGTTGCAGCTGGTAGATATAGTTTGGATATGGCCATTGGTTTACCTCAGGTGGAGGTGTTTGATTTGTCTCAATTTGGGGTCATTGGGAATACTATCAGTTGCAGATCGTTTGGTGATATTGGAGAAGAGTTGCAGACTTTTCTATTTGATTGAGGGCCTTTGGAGGCCGTTTGGGTGAACTACGTGAAGGCTTGATTCCTTGGGCAAAGGATACGTAGGCAGTCATTTTGATGCAGCCGATTTGGTGAGCGACATCGACATTTGGGGTGAGTGTTCACACTCTCATTTGGGTCTCAGCATGTGAGGCATTTGTTTGGTTGGTGTCGGCTCAGTTTTGGGAAAACTTCGCCGAGGTGGAGAATTGTGGAGAAGAATTGGAAAAAGCAGATTTTTGGTCATAAGTCGACTCATGCACAGGCATAAGTCGACTTATGGTAAGTCGACTTATGTTGGTGCATGAGTCGACTTACGTTCTGCTCTGGATTGTTGGTTTTTTGCTCTGCCAAGTCGACTTATCAGGTCTGATAAGTCGACTTATGATCTCTTCTCCAGTTGCTGTTTTTCGCTCTGCCAAGTCGACTTATGCAGACTGATAAGTCGACTTATGACGGGTTTTTTGGAAAGTTCAGGTTCCTATTTGCAGTCTGTTTGGGTTTCTGTTTTGGTATAAATACCAATACGATTTGAGGGTTTTGTGGGGAGAGTTTTGGGGTTTTGGAGCACAGAAAAAGAGAGATCTTTCTGAGCTATTTGTTAGGGTTATTGGTTGAGAGATTGAGAGATTTGTTGGTGAGATTAGTTGGTTCGTTTGAGCGATTTGTAATCTCAATTTGTACTCTCCTTCTCTATTAGTGAAAACCCACCCCCTTCTTGCCCCGTGGACGTAGGCAATTTGCCGAACCACGTAAAACCTTGGTGTTTGTGTTTTGTTTGGTCTTTCTCTCGGCGTTCGTTGGTTTGGTTTCTCAAAGCATCAGTCACAACAAAATGTACCTAATCACAATTTAACAAATTTATACCATCTTTGGTATGAAAGAAATAGGAGGCATTTCACTGATGAGAAGTCCTTGTTTGAGAGTTGCTTGGTTGCTATGATTAAAAGAGAGTTTTTAACTAAGGTGTTCAATGCTCGCATTCCTTAACCACTCTATGTATAGATGTCTTTGACATTTTTGAAGAATTTTGTTTTCGTTTGTTTCCGTTGACCGAGTCATTTCAGGTGTGCTTGAGTTTTACGTTCTGTATATGTTTTTCTCATGGTTCATGAAAATTTCATTTACAAAAAAAAAAAAAAACTTCTTTAAAAAAATAAAAATAAAAAACCAACTTTAGTAGGGTTTTCCCGATATTAGTCCCCTCATCTTTCATATTTTGAAATTAGTAACTCAAATCTTTGGAATTGATATTGGGACCTCTAATTCTTAAGTTATTGTGAAATTAGCCCCTACAAAGAATCCCTAAATTAAATTTAATTATAAAATTTGAGGCGTTTAACATGTATTCAGAGTTTCATTCTGCTTAAAAACATCTACTCTATATCCATTTTCACACATGAGTACCCTCCCCGTGGGCTAATTTAAAAACAAGAAAGAAAAACCAAATAAACATCTGTGAAGTTTATTACCGGATAGATATGGACTAGTGTGCACCCCGTGCAAAGCACGTGCTCCATTTTTTATTTATGCTACAGTAATTCTGTATTTAAACACAAATTTTATAAGTGCTACAACAATATTTTTTAATGCTACAGTATTCCATCTGAGCTACAGTAATAATACTACGATAATATTTTTGAACATTATAATTCCTGTTTATGCTACAGTAATACATCTACATTAATTTATTTCATGTCTGTGCTACAGTAATACAGTTTAATAATTTACTAAGGGGCTGTTTGGTTATTTCCTAAAAAACCAAAAAATAGAAATACAAACCAAGAAAACTCAAAAAGTACAATTTCACACATTTCCATCCCTAAAACTCACCAACAACATCTAATAAAATATTATTTTTATCTAACAACTCATCCATCACATCTAATAAAATATTATTTTCATTCAACAACTCATCCATCACATCCACCACATCTAATAAAATATTATTTTCATCCACAACATCACTCAACTCATCTCATCTCATATTTAAAAATTACTCACATCATCCAATAAGATTGTGACAACTCATCTCATCTCATTAACATTTCATTTCTTTGTTTTCCTCCCAAAAAGCTAGGAAAACAATTTCCTTAAGTGTGAGTCACATCATCCAATAATATAATGACAACTCATCTCATCTATTTTCTTATTTTTAATAAATAACCAAACAAAAAAAAACAACCTATTAGAAGAAATAGGTTTCTTATAATTCATTTCCTTATTTTTTTCGCCAACCAAACAACATCAAAACAAGTTTTCTTAAAAAATCACTCACAACATCCTATAATAAGGTGACAACTCATCTCATTTCATCTCCATTTTTTTGATTTCTTTCTTTTTTTAGCCAACCAAACAATCCCAAAATCTATTTTTCTTAGAAATAGGTTTTCTTTTCTTTGATTTCCCTTTTTTTTTAGGCAAACAAACACGCCCTAATATGAATTGAGACCAAAAACCGGCCCGTTACCGCTTCCGTCATCACTGTCTACACGTGTCGAAGTCTCCAGAGAGACAGAATAAAGAAGAAAAACTCCTGAAAATTCCAAGGAAAAAAAAAAGAAAGGAAAAAAGAAAAAGAAATGGCGAGCTCGCAGTGCCGCGATAACCCACCGACGCGCGCCTCCGGCGCCGGCGAGGGTCAGGTGGTCGACGATCTTGGCGGCCTGAAGGCTTACGTCGCAGGTTCTCCCGGTGCTGGCATCGCCGTTCTCCTCGTCTCTGACATTTACGGTAAATTTAATAGACAACGTTCTCTCTTTTTTTCCCCTTTTCTTTTTTGGTTATTTTTTGAGTTTAATAGGCGAGCCTTGGATGT
>NC_033797.1:142043394-142054782 GCF_001876935.1 Asparagus officinalis | reverse complement strand
GAGGTACGATCTCTGTTTTTTTTTTCTTTTCATGTTATTAAATTGGAATGATTAAAATTAGATTTTCACCTGTGCGATGCACGGGAATTAGAGAGATGACTGCATGGATGTGGAGTCAGTGACACATCTACTTCTCTAGAAGTACAGGGGAATCCAAAGAATTACTATTTATAAATACTTTAGTATCAAACCGTGTCCTCTCACTCCTATGTCCTCGAAGTTACTGTTTATGCTACAGTCACAGTAATTTACTTTACTGTAGCATAAATAGCAAGTCAAATCTGCTCTTATATACTTAAAGTTACTATTCATACTATATAGTATTTTATTGTATCATAAACAACAAAGCAAATCAAATGTATTTAAAATTGGATTCTTCTTTAAATATAGAGAAATATAGAGGAGTAGATATGATTTCTAAATTAAATGTATTAAAACTTGGGTTCTTCTATTTAAGTATAGAGGAGTAGATATGATTTCTAATTTTAAGCGACTCAAAATTGACTCCATGTAATAAAATACTATAGTATGAATAGTAACTTCAAGTAGCTTACAGTAGATAAGATAAACATGGTACTTTAATGTTTTTAAATTGAAACTTGTGTAAATTTTGAGTCGTTTAAGTGATATGTATTACAATCGCCTAAAGTTTCAACTAAATTACCTGAAGTGTAATACTTTAATGTTCTATTGGAAGATCCTGGGAATAATCCCATGTGAGGGGTCATGTGATACTATGGGACATTATCATCCCTGGTATGTCATTAATTTACAATCAACTACCATTATGTTATATTTTTCTTCTTCTTCCCCAAATTAAACCTAAAGCTAAACTTTTGCATTGTCTCTTCTCAATTCAATACAAGGAAACATGAAGGAAACTCAAGATGTTCAAGCCCAACACCAAGCATGGGAGGAAGGGAAGAGGACGGGGAGGGGGGGTGTTGACATATTAGTATTAGTTAGGGACTTATTTGAAAGTTGTGTAGGGGCCTATATAAAGCCCCATAAGATCTCATAATGAATTAGGGTTTCATATTTTTTATGGTATCAGAGCCTCCATCAAAAACCCGCATAGCAGCCTCTACTCCCTACACCGCGGCTGCCCGCGCCTCTCTCTGTGTCACCTCCACCCTCATGCAAACTCTCCAGAGCGCCCTCCGCTCTTCCTTGGCCCTGTCAATCCGCTGCCCGATTCCCGTGTACTCCGCTGAAACACCGAAACTCCTGCCGTGCCTTCACCCCTGGTCACTGCCAGTCCGATCCCGCCGCCTCCTGCCCTATGCAGAACTCCAGCACGATCGCCCCTCCGCCCACGAACGTGCAGCCTTACTGCCCTGTCCTAAGTGGCGAACACTGAGCCCCCCTTTTCTTGAGCTGCAGACCTCCCGCCCGCCCATCCTGTCCTGCAACGCCCATCTCGTACCCACCCCGCTAGCCCCCACTGCAGATCGAACACAGACTGTAACCCCCCTTCGAAAGCCCTGCAGACCCCTTTCTGGAAACCCCTGTAGACTCCCCGCTTTTCCTGGATCAGCCCCACCCGTGCCCGCAGTGTTTGATATGCGGATCCTCGAGTTTGGCATTGGTTCCCTCGACTCAGTCCTCGAACTGATGACAGGAAGAGTATATATCTCACAGCGATGAGATATATCACTGTTTTTTTATTCTAGTTTCCTCTGAGAAACGAGAATTTGTTGGAGATCTTACTCTTGTTGTGCAACAGAAGTGTTGTCAAAATTTTTACTGCGCACAATAAGGGTTTGAAGAGAAAGGTGAACAGGTGTTGGATCTGAAGCTTGATCGATGGAGGAGATCATCAAGAAGTTGAACCCTGCGGAGGTGTCAACTTTGATGAAGTTGATAAAGTTGTCGGCTGATGAAAGCGCGATAAGACCATCGAAGAAGTTGGAGCTTCCGACTATCGATCTGAAGCTTGATGGACCGAGTACCTACCTGAGTTGGTCACGACGGGTGAGATACACCCTTACAGGAAGGAACCTAGAGGGTTACTTGACCGGAGAGAAGACAGAACCGGATGAGGACTCGGGAGGACGAGATGAGTGGAAGTCCACTCATATGTTGGTGTACATCTGGCTTCTCAACTCGTTGGTCCCGACGATCGCCGCCACAGTGGATGACATTGAGAAGGTGAATGACGTCTGGGAGAAGTTGAGGAGAACATATGATGGGGTGGGGATTAACCTGCGGGTGTTCCAGATTAAAGGAGAGATCGACGCCACAGTCCAGGGAGAGAGGACTGTACAAGAATATGCTACAGAGCTGGAGCGCCTGTGGCTGGACTATGATCATTTTCCCCCCGGGCTAGCTGTAAGGACCCGGGATGTAAAGAGCGGGAGGCCTTTCTACAGGAGAGGACTATGATGTTTCTCAAGGGATTGACATCAGAGTTCGCTCAGCGAATTGCATTACTGCTAGCTCAGCCAAAAATTCTCACGCTTGAGGAGGCTGTCTCTGCTATGATCCAGGAGGAGACTCGCATTCGGCTGCAGGCGGGGACATGTGGACTTCCTGTGGTGAAGTCAGCACTGTGGATCTAGGGGAGAGACCCGACAGTGTTACAACTGTGGTGCGGTGGGTCATCTAAGGCATGCTTGCACCAAACCACCCAAGGAAGGAGATTCGGGTGGACGTGGACAATTCGGAGGTCGTGGTCGTGGCCGTGGGGGTCGACGAGGTGGCAGAGGAGCAGGGAATCGGGCGAATCTGACGGTAGCAGAAGAAGACGAATCTGAGGTGGTCTTTACTGAGGAGGATCGTGCTCTCCTAGCGATACTCAGGAGGAAGCAGCAAGTAGCAGGGGATGGAGACTTGAGGAGTGAGACTGAGGAGGCATCCACTTCGTTCTTCGCCAAAGGCAATACTGCTACTTATGTTCATCCGATCAAAGGTACTGATGACATACATGCTCTTGCTTCTATGTCTCCCAACAGATCATCGGAATGGATAGTCGACTCCGGTGCGTCTCGGCATGTGACAGGTAATGCTAGTGAGTTCTCATCATATACTCACTTAGCATCACCTGATAGTATTCAAACAGCTGATGGTACATTTCAGCCGGTAGTTGGTAAGGATACAGTCGATTGTACTGGTTCTGTAACTTTGTCCAATGTTTTGCATGTTCCTTCATTTCCAGTCAATCTTTTGTCCATTAGTTCTATCATCCTCCAACTAAAATGCATTGTTTCTTTTGATATTCCCAAGGTGATCTTTCAGGAAAAGGGGACAGGACGGAGACTTGGGACTGGCACATGGCGTAGTGGACTGTGGTATCTGGATCGTGAAGGGCTGGATTCAGCATTGGTGTCAGTAGTAGAGGAAGCAGGAGTAGGATCTAATATGAGTACTGAGAATGAGTTAATGCTTCATCACCAGCGGTTGGGACACTCATCATTTGGTGTTTTAAGTAGATTGTATCCTTCTTTATTTGAGAAAGCAAATAAACAGAAACTTGTATGTGATGCATGTGAGTTTGGAACAGAGCGTTTGAAGAATATTTGTCAGCTCAGGGAATACATCACCAGACGACCTGTCCATACACACCAGCTCAGAATGGGGTAGCGAAAAGGAAGAACAGACGTCTTTTAGAGGTTGCTAGAAGCATGATGATCTCTATGAATGTCCCAGAAACATTGTGGGGGCAAGCAGTGTTGATCGCAGCAGCGCTGATCAACAGAATACCCTCGAGAGTGCTGGATTGGAAGTCTCCGTGTGAGACATTGAAGGGAGATAATGGTGGGATTCTTCCACTTAAAGTGTTTGGCTGTGTGTGCTTTGTGAAGGACAACAGGCCATCTGTCAGGAAACTTGCCCCTAGAGCTGTGAAATGCATCTTTGTGGGATATTCTGCTACTCAGAAGGGATATGTTTGCTGGAGCCCAGTGGAGAAAAAGTTGTTTGTGAGCATGGACGTGCACTTCCGAGAACTCGAGCCATATTACACCCGGAAGGTAACGTCATCCGTTGGTAACTCGCCTAATACTGGAAGTATGAGACGAGAGGAGGAGAATGGTGAGAGATTGGTAAATATGGAGAAATCAATGTCTGAGAATGGTGAGAGATCAGAAAAATCAATTTCTGTAACGATTCCTTGGGAAGGAGACTTGGTTGAGGAGGAGCAAGAGAATGAAGAAGAAGAGGAGAATGAGACAAGAGGTGTTAGACCAACGGCTCAGGGAAAACTACTTACCTATAGTAGGAAGGGGAAACAAATTGCGGGAACAGTACCTACAGTGTCACTGGTGCCAAGTCCCTTGCCAACGCCTGTCCCGACTCCTGAGACACCTACATCACCACCAGATTCCTCTCAAGGTGATTTCATTCCTCTTCCTACTCATCCCACACCAATAACTGTACGGAGGACTACTCGCAGTAATGCGGGAAATCCTCCCGATAGATATGGTTGGGATCTTGCTCAGTTTGTATCATATTTTAACATCCACCCTGCACATGAAGCATTCATTGCATCACTGGACTCTGTTACTATACCTAACAATTGGCAGGTTGCAAAGAAGGACCAGAAATGGAAAGTTGCTATGCACGAAGAGCTAAGGGCCCTTGAGAAGAACCACACTTGGGAGTTAGTAAAACTACCAAAAGGAAAGAGAGCAGTTGGATGCAAGTGGGTCTTCACTGTGAAGCAGAATCCAGATGGACAGGTTGAGTGCTACAAAGCTCGTCTGGTGGCGAAATGATATAGTCAGACATATGACATCGACTACGATGAGACTTTTGCACCGGTGACAAAGATGAGCACTGTTCGGACCTTAATCTCACTGGCCGTAAATGGTGGATGGAAGCTACACCAACTAGATGTGAAAAACGCATTTCTTCATGGAGATCTAGTGGAGGAGGTATACATGGAGATACCACCAGGATTTGGTACAGATCAGACAGTGGGAAAGGTCTGCAGATTGAAGAAGTCTCTCTATGGGCTAAAGCAGTCTCCTCGTGCTTGGTTTGACAGATTCAGGAGGGCTATGATAGGTATGGGGTACCAGCAGATCAGCGCCGATCATACCGTGTTCTTCCGAAGAAGTGGAGGTCACATCACCTTGCTTGCAGTATATGTGGATGATATGATTATTACAGGGGATGATGAGAAGGAGATTGCCCAACTCAAAGTGAGACTGGGTAAGGAATTTGAGGTGAAAGATCTTGGCTTGCTTCGATACTTTCTTGGAATAGAGATAGCTCGAGGAGCGGAGGGGATCGTCCTATCCCAGAGAAAGTATGCACTGGATCTTCTCAAAGAAACAGGAATGTTAGGATGCAAACCTGCAACTACACTGATCGACCAGAAATTTAAGCTGGGTGCTGAAGCTGGAGAACCAGTTGATCGTGACAGATACCAAAGGTTGGTAGGCAGGTTGATCTATCTGTATCACACACGTCCCGATATCTCTTTTGCAGTGAGCGTGGTGAGTCGCTACATGCATGATCCAAGGAAGGGTCATATGGACGCAGTGTACCAGATTCTAAGGTATTTGAAGAATGCCCCCGGAAAAGGGCTAATCTTCAGGAAGAATGAACACATGAGCATTGAGGGCTATTGTGATTCTGATTGGGCTAGCTGTGCTGATGACAGGAGGTCCACCTCAGGATATTGCATCTTTATAGGAGGCAACTTAGTCTCGTGGAAGAGCAAGAAGCAGTCGGTGGTGGCGAGATCGACAGCTGAGGCAAAGTATAGAGCTATGGCCTTAGGAATTGCTGAGTTGCTATGGTTGAAGAGTATGCTGGTGGAGCTGAAGCTGGATCAAGGAGCTAAGATGAAGTTGTGGTGTGACAACAAGTCAGCCATCAGTATCGCCAACAACCCAGTACAGCATGATAGAACCAAACACATCGAGATTGATAGGTTCTTCATCAAAGAGAAGTTGGATAGTGGACTACTGGAGCTAAGTCATGTTTCGACTAAGGACCAGGCAGCAGATTGTCTGACTAAAGGACTTAGCTCAGTAGATATGATTAGAGGATGTGACAAGATGGGCTTAGTAGATATCTTTCGCCCATCTTGAGGAGGAGTGTTAACATATTAGTATTAGTTAGGGACTTATTTGAAAGTTGTGTAGGGGCCTATATAAAGCCCCATAAGATCTCATAATGAATTAGGGTTTCATATTCTTTGGGGGGGTTGGGGGGGGGGGCATAGTAATTTTAGAGAAGATGAGAAATTGTCGTGTTTTCTACTATTGTCTAAATTGCAAATAACCCCCTCATTTATACATTCATAGCATTGGGGAGGGTAGTATTTTCGTCTTTATGATGAATATATTATGGCATTAGCATTTTTTAACGGAAAATATACTATAAGCCATTTAAGTGCAATGTTTTACAAGTAGGCTCATTTAAGTGAAACAATTGGAAACAAAGGGTTATTTTATTGCAATTAACCCTTAAATTTTTAAATGAATGTATATGCATTCATATGCTCACTCTCATATACACATGCCAATCCAAAAAAACATTGTGATTGTTGTCATGCCCTAAGTCCTGCTTTAAAAGAATAATCATTTCCCTCTTGTGTTGCGTCCGTATACTGTGTCGTATTGGTGTTTTTAGGTTGCAGAGATGCCATTTTCAAGAGCATTAGGCATCTATGCTGCTGATGTATGTTATTTTCATTCATGTGATAATCATTACTCTGCTCTGCTTATGGTAGTTTTTTGCAATCTTTTTCTGTATGTATATTAATTTCCAGTATTTTATTTCCATGAAGGAAAATTGCTGATAAAGTTGCAGCAGCTGGGTTCTTTGCTGTAGTTCCAGATTTCTTATATGGGGATCCTTATGTACCTGATAATGCTGAGAGGCCTCTTCCAGTCTGGATTCAGTCTCATAAAACAGTTAATTTCTTCAATTTCTTCTTATGTCTTCCTGCATTCACAAAATGATTAAAATATCTCTTGTTTCTATTTTTTTCTCCTTAACATTCGTCTGTAATTAAAATATTTAATATGACATTCTTCATCATGCCACTGGGTTTAAAAAAATGAACCAAGTGGCTTCACAGTCCAGAATACTTATATGTTGTATCTCCAATATATTTAGGAGGCATTGCAAAATTTTTTAAGTATCCATATGACATAGAAGTGGAAAATTATAAGTGAAACAATGTGCATGGTACGACACATTCAAGCATAAAGTTAAAGAATTATGCTTAAACTATCCTATTATTCTCTCTCTCTCTTTCTCTCTCTCTCTCTCTCTCTCTCTATATATATATATATATATATATATATATATAGAGAGAGAGAGAGAGAGAGAGAGAGATACTTGGTACCAAGCACACATTTGGTGCTTGGTAGTGAGGTGACACATTCTCATCCACTCCTAATTATTCAACCCATGGGCACCCATGAGAATAAGTGAGTGGTGAGTGGATGGGAATGATCATACCCATGTGTATGAGGTGGCGACTCATTTTGCTAAATGGACTATCAAGAGAGAGCCATGTGGTGAGGCCTACCTTGCTAGTCACATTAAAAGGTGTGGAGCTCACCACTCTATCTCTTGGTAGCTCATTTTGCAAAATGAGCCGCCGTCTCGCATCCATCATTCCCTATACATACATACATACATACATACATTATATCGCTTAAGAGTGAACTTTTATATCGACCCATGTGTTCTGCTGCCTTGTAGGATAAAGCTTATGAAGATGCAAAATCAGTGATTTCAGCTCTACGGAGTAAAGGCATAACTGCTATGGGGGCTGCTGGATATTGCTGGGGTGGTAAGCTGTAGTTTGAATAATTTTGTATTCTTTCTTTTCTGGGAGAAATAGCCTTAGCTCAAAACATCGTTGATTCAATCAAACTTTCTATTAGATATGTTGTATTAAGCTTCTAGCATGATATATCTTTAAACACTTTTGTGTATTTGCATCTGTGTTTTTGAGCATATTCATTTTATGCCTTAATGTTCTCGACCATAATCTTTTCCCTTGTGTAGATTAGTCTGTCATTGTAATCAAATCATCATAATGAGGTTGATTATACCACAGAACCCTTGAGATGAAAAGGTTGCATTGGTGGAGTAACCTTTTCCTTATACTACCATCATTATTCAAGCCATAAATTAATTTTGCTCAATCCTTCCTGGTTCATGTCAAATTTGTGGCCAAGCATCTGGAGGAAAGAGAGGATGGATCATCCCTCCAAACTCTTTTTTCCTAAGAAAGACCTAGATGAAAAAGAAGAAGAAATTAAGGAAATGGACTGCACTTTTTGCTTGTCTAGTAACTAATCAAGCTAGGAAACCAATATGAAAAAACATCCCTGTCTTAAATAACTACTAATATAGTTAGCTTTAAAATCATTTTGCTATGACTATTTTCTTGACTAACGTAATGGAGGAAATGACCCACAACATAATGGAATGGAATGGAAAAATAGGATTCATGTAACCGACCCCAAACATTTGGGATAAAGGCTTGGTTGTTGTTGCTGCTGTTGTATGACTATTTTCTTATCTACAGCTCGATTTTTTACATATTTTTCAGCAAAAGTGGTCGTAGAGTTGGCAAAGACTCCTGATATCCAAGCGGGAGTGATGCTTCATCCTTCATTTGTAACTGTGGATGATATCAAAGGTGTGTTGTGCATTTTATTTCTGATCCTATCAAAGATCCACACCGATGATTCTATCTTAATCAGATTTATTGCTAGAAAAAGATTATTATATCAAGATGTATTGGGTAGAATATTATCTTTTAGTTTATGGGGTATAACTAATGCTCTTTGTTGTATTCAGATGTTAAATGTCCTATGGCTGTTCTTGGAGCTGAACGTGACCATGTCTCTCCTCCTGAACTGGTGAAACAGTTTGAAGAGATTTTAGCTGCAAAATCGGAGGTAAATCATGTTCCAACCATTGAAATTTTAGTCTGACTTGTTATACAATCATTAGGAAGCTGTTTTCTTGATTTTTCTGTTTGTATGATCTTGTTCATTATTTATATGAACTAGGGTTGCATTATATCCTACAAAAAATTTGTCCTATACACTACAGTACGACTTTTACATACCCTTCAAGTGAGGAATGGAGAACACTTAATGTAACAAATTTTATTGTTCTATCGACTTATTTCCATTTTCTATAGTACTACCTTTCAGAATTTTGTTGTTTCCTTCTCTAAGTTTGTACCGTGCCATGTCGACTAGACTTATTACCACACTAGGTCTCCCAGTTATCATCATCTGAGTTGTTTCTTATCAAAATCGGGCAATCGTGGAAAATAAAGATTGTAAAGACGTCTATATATTCCAAACTTTTGTGGCTCCGATCTTAGGAGAAAAAGATTCTTGGTTGGTTCATGTATATCAATTTTTTTTCTGTTCTTTGTTTATTTTCCCTCAAGGTATGGAAGATAGTTAAAGAAGCAACCGATTCATGCCTTGATATTTTCCATTCACTAAAACTTGAAGCGTTCTGGGTGGTAATAACAGGAAAATTGTGAGAAAGGGTGACTAGCTTCATTTTAGCATGTCGTAAGTGAATCATGTAAATGATTTTTCACGCAGTATCGTCCATCTTTTGTTGCTGACAGGTTGATAGTTTTGTGAAGATATTTCCCAGAGTGGCCCATGGGTGGTCTGTTAGGTACAAAGAAGACGACGAGTTCGCTGCGAAGAGCGCTGAGGAAGCCCTTGAGAACATGCTGGGTTGGTTTGTCAAGTGCCTGAAATGCAGCAAATTTTAACCGAGTAATGCGCACGTGATGTATAGGCGACTCATGTCTTTAGAACTGTTTCCAGGTTCCCGCAGCATGCGTGTTTCCTAGACGCGCATGTATGTATGTATGTATATTGCTATGCTTTAAAGGTAAACCCTAAAGACAAGTAGTGGTCGTGTGTTACGTTGAGAGCCATGGATAAGCAAATTTGATAGAAACTATGGGGTCTGAATTCAATTGGTTGAAACATTGGAATCTTTTTTTAATACTTTAATTCGATAAAGGGGTGTTATCTAATTAATGAGTCCGCAACCTGTGAAGATCCTAGCTTTGGTGGCATAACATAACCCATGAGCTACTTAGTATTTCTCATGGAGACCGAAGCTTTTAAGGTTTGTTGTTTTTTAATGGGGGGGGTCACAAGAAATCCTTTTCTCTATGTTCTTTTTCTCAGGTCCTCTCATCTGTAACTTTTAATGTGTCTTTTAATCTCGTAACAAAGTTTTGCTTTTGGAAATCGTCTGAGGGACGTGTGGAAAAAAAAAGTCTGCACTAAAAATCCATGGATTTTAAGAATTTAAAGGAACCAATTGAGATTTTTTTTTATCAAAGTAAATTTAAAAAGAAATCTATTCTCTTTATCCACGATCTACAATTGGGCTTCAGAACCAAATTCAAGAACAAGACTAATGATCTTCACTAATGATCATAGATAGGTAAAGGTTTTTTTTGGTTAAGTATTTCTTAAGGAATTTCTTGAAGAATAAAATATAGATGAAAATTTTCTTAAATCTTTATAGAGACCTTGTATCACCAAAGGGGAGAATAAAAACGAAAAGAAAAGGATAGGGGGGCACAATTACGGGGACATTTTTTTTCTGCGAAAATTGTTGTTCATACTTTTAGGGGGATTTTTGATAAAACCAGAAAGTTTGGGGTGGGGATGGGGCGTCGTTGGGGGTTCAAACAATTCCTAAACCTAAGGGTGGTTTTCTAGTATCATGAAACTTATGGAGAGTTATATGGTAATCGTTCATAGTTAAAAGGGGGACAAATTTTCAATTCGACCTATTTGTAAACTTAATTGTAAAAATCGACCCATTTTATACTTATTTTTTAAATTCGACCCAGTTCTAGCCACCTAGCTGAAACTAGGTCGAATTTGAAAAAAAAACTTACAAACTTCATGGGACTTCAAGTCCCGTGAAGTTTTATTATGTAACAAAACTTCACGGGACTTGAAGTCCCGTAAAGTTTGTAATTTTTTTTTCAAATTCGACCCAGCTTCAGCCAGGTAGCTGAAACTGGGTCGAATTTGAAAAATAAGTATAAAAAAGATCGATTCGTGCAATAAATGTTCTAAATAGGTCGAAATTGAAAATTTGTCCTAGAGGGGGCTTTCTGATATTTAGCCAGAGTAAAAGATCCGAACGCTAGCAGGTTTCGACCTCGACCCAGATCACGGGCACCAAAAAGCCCCAACGGCCCAACCCAACCCGGTGTAAATCCTCAAAACTCAGAAACCAGGGAGAGGGAGGGAGGAGGAAGGTGGGGAACAAAAGAACGCCGAAAACCAACCGATCGAAAACTCCTCCGCTCTCGACAATGCTTCAGATCAGGCTGAGCAAAGGCGGCGGAGCTTCCTCCGGCGACGGCGTCGCAACCCCCGGCATCAAATCCTCGTCGGC
>NC_033797.1:142003458-142043379 GCF_001876935.1 Asparagus officinalis | reverse complement strand
GGAGCCGTCACCGCCTCCGCCGTCCGCTCCGTCGGCCGCAGGAATCGCCGCCACCACGGAGAGCGCGTCCACTTCTGCGTGCGATGCGATTTCCCCATCGCAATCTACGGTCGTCTCGTAAGTAATTTCTCTAACCCTAGATTCTCAGGGTTTTTTCGTTGGATGTGTATTTGTTAAAGAGGAAAGGTTTCGGTTATGGTTTGAATGTGGAAGTAGAAAGGACGACTTGTTGTGCCTTATTTATGCAGCAGATACATTTAATTTGATAATTTCATTGAGTTTAGAGCTTGATGTGAGGAAGCAAATTGTCGTATACTTTATAGTGGCGGAGAATTAAAAGTTGCGATTTTGATGGTAGAATCGTGAGAATTAGAATCAAGCTTTTAGGGTTTTTGTGGAGTGTTTGTTTAAGAGGAGAAGTTCGGACTCGTAAGTTAAATAATTAACCTTAGATTTTTTTTTTGGCTTTTCTCGTTGGGTATTTGTTAAAGAGGAAAACAAAAACTTCCGAGTTTTTGCCAAAGAATGACCATTGTTTGTGCTTTATTTGCGTATCAGATCCATCTTTAGTGATAATTTCATTGATTTTAGAATTGATGTAAGGAAACAAGTTATTCTATTCTGTGTAGTGTTCAATTGAAAATTGTGATTTTGATAGTAGAATTGTGAGAATTGGTATCCTATAGCTTTAGGATTTTGTTGAGTATTTGTTAAATAGGAAAGCTTTTGGTTATAATTTGAATGTAGGAAGTAAAAAAGGACGATTTTTTGTGTTTTATATATGCATCAGATACGTTGATTTGTAATTTCATTGAGTTTAGAACTTGATGTGAAGAAGCAAGTTATCATATATTTTATTGTGGCAGAGAATTACAAGTTGCGATTTTGATGGTAGAATAGTGAGAATTAGGATCAAGCTTTTAGGGATTTTTGTTGAGTGTTTGTTTAAGAAGAGAAGTTCCGACTCGTAAGTTAAAATCTCTAACCCTAGCTTTTTTTTTTGGGTTTTCTCGGTGGGATTTTGTTAAAGAAGAAAACCCAAAGTTGAGTTTTTGTCAAAGAATGACCATTGTTTGTGCTTTATTTGCGTATCAGATACATTTTAGTGATAATTTCATTGACTTTAGAACTGATGTAAGGAAACAAGTTCTCTTTTTTCTAGTGTTCGGATAATTGGAAGTTGTGATTTTGATAGTAGAATTGTGAAAATTGGTATCCTATATCATTAAGATTTTGTTGAGGATTTGTTAAAGAGGAAATCTTTTGGTTATAATTTGAATGTCGGAAGTAAGAACTTGAGTATTTGTCAAAGAATGACCATCTTTAGTGATAGTACCATAGATTTTTTTAGAATTTACTGCTAATGTGTCCACTGCATTTTTTATTGCCATCAGTGACCGAATCGTAAGAAAACATTTGGCCCTAGCTCTTGAACTGTTCTTTGTTGGTGTTCTGGGAACTCAAAGTTGTGTTTTTGATAGTGGAGTTGTGGGTTTTGGAGTCAAGTATTTGTTGAAGAAGGGAACTTTTGACTTTAATTTGAATGTAGGAAGTAAGAAGTAAAGAATTGGTCTAAGAAGTATTTTCTGTGCTTTATTATGCATCAAATGCATTTTTACTGGTAATATCATTGACTTCAGGACTTACACGAGAAAGCAAGTTAATCCTATTCTAGTATTCTTTATAGCGTGCTGAGAATTAATAAGTTGCAATTTTGGTTATAGAATGATAAGAATTGGATTAAAGTTTTTAGGGTTTGGGCTGAGTGTCTCTCGAAGCAGAAAATTTTCTACTTTATTTTGAATGTAGAAGTAAGAAGTTGTCTGAGAAGAACCATCATCTGTCCTTTATGTATGCAGAACATGCTTTTTTATTGATAATATCATATATCTCAGAATTCACTCAAGGAAGCAAGTTATCCTCTTATTTATAGTGTTGAGAATTAAAAAGTTGTGATTTTGGTGACAGCATTATGAGAGTGGGATCAAGTTTGTAGGGTTTTTGTTGAGTATTCATTGAAGAAGAGATATTTCTACACCAATTTGAATGTAGGAAGTAGGAAGTACAGTATTTGGCTAAGAAGAGCTAGTGCATGGTTTTTTATTTATGTGTCAGATACCTTTTTACTAATAATTTCATTGATTTTAGAACTGATGTGAGGACGCAAGTTATCCTATTCATTATAGTGTGATGAAAACTAAAGAGTTGCAATTTTGATGACAGAATTGTGAGAATTGGAATCAAGCTTTTAGGATTTTCATTGAGTGTTTGTCGAAGAAGAAAACTTTGAGCTCTAATTTGAATGTAGGAAGTAAGAATTAGAGTATTTGTCCAAGAAGAGCTATTGTATGGCCCTTATTCCAAGGTTTTAAATATCGGATGTCGGGTTCATGTCGCTCGGCCAAAATTCATGTCGGATAGCGGAAATCGGGGATATATCGGGGGACATGAAAAAAATATCGGATTGCCATATGGATAGGTTGATATAATATCATAAATGGAATCTTCACATACTTGATAATTATATTGTCTAAACATATGAAAAAGTACATATGAGAAGGGTCTTCATTTTCACAAGCAACCACCAAGTTTTTGCTTTTGCATAGAAAACCAAATAGACACTAGAACAGCTTAACTGCATATGTTTAGACAATTCTTATTAAAGTATAATAATTATCCAGAATATAAAAATTACTAATACAATTCTTTATACACAACTTTATTTATTAATGTAAAGATTTATTAATTGTTTAATTTAAGAATTTATGTTATTATAAAAGTCACTTCATAATTTTACACTCAAAGAAAAAGCTTACAAAAAAAAAATGTTCACATACAAAAAGCGTGCATTATACTAGTAGGAACAAAAAGAAAATTCTACTGAAATTAAAAATTAAACTCGTAATTGCTATTCTAAACTACTTAACTGCATCGACTAACAATTGCAGGATTTTTATTATATATCTGTCATTTCTCCAAACAAGAAAAAAACCGAAGTATATGTGCAACTAATACAAATAAATTCATGTGTTCTTATAGCCTTCCATTATAAAGAAAACACATGCAATAACAAGTAATTAAAACTTACAGCAAGCACCCATATGGGTAGTGGATAGGAAACAATGTGAAACTTTACATAAATAGAAGGTGAAAGATATTGCAAATCATATGATTTCAACATGTCAATGTGAAACTGATATTTCTGAATTTTGGCCGATATTTGATGGCCGAAATGCCGCCCGATATATCCGCTATTTTCCGACATGTCCCCGACATGACTTCAAAAACGCCATACGCATTAAATTCAACAATTTCGTGGCGGCTAGGCTCCGAATCCGCAATATCGGCCGCCATGTCCGACATGGCGGCCGATATTTAAAACATTGCCTTATTCACGTGTCAGATACATTTTCACTGGCAATTTCACTGATTTTAGAACTGATGTGAGGAGGCAATTGACTTGTGCGCATTTGAATCTAGTTCTATTCCACTGATTTTAGAACTGATGTGAGGAGGCAATTGAATTGTGAACATTTGAATCAAGCTTCATCCTTTCCATTAGACTTGTTGATTCTCCCTTTACTTAGGCCTAGGGAGATTTAGTGTTTCCCTTTTATTAAATGTATGTGAAGGTTTATATTAACCCTTTATATAGCGTCATTAGCGTGTATGTGTCTATGCCCTGCACATGAAAATCTCTAGTAGAATAGAAATTATGATGCCATGACAATGGTATTATGTGAGTTTACTCTGATTTTTTGGGTAGGGTTTATTGTGCTTAGTTGAAAAGTGGATCTCATATTTTATACATATGCACTAGAAGCTCATTTAATCAATAGCTAGGAGACTGCTTTGGATGCCAACAGATTTATGTAGTCCAATGGTAAAGGAGGTTGATGGAGGTGTTGGTTTTATCAAGAACACAGTCATAAGTCCAGTTAGCCTTAGGCCCTTAGTTAATGTTGGATTTAAGTTAGCCTCGAACTTGAGTTTTAAATAATTTCAAACTTAGTTTTTTCAACAATCTTGTTATTTGTTTTGCATTGGTTTTATAATCTTCAGATTTTATGGAGTAACTTAGGGTTAATTTCAAGCACAAAAGTCTAGATTAGATTTATTTTAGATTTTATAGGACATTGGATATAGTTGTGATATTGGAAATATATAAACAAAAGTCAATGATGAAATGATAAATACACCATCTATGTATTCCACAATTTAAAGAAATTTGTAGTTGAAGCCTGTGGATGTTGGTTTCTTCTAAACCAGCAAGTGCTTAGTTGTGTTTGGTCTGCTTACTAAATTACTTACATTATATCGCAGTCTTTAAGTGTGTTAATATCTAGTGATACTCCACAAGCACTGCTCTTTTGTTATCTATGCATATTAACTTGATTTTATTTGATTTCTCTTGCATGTTAGCCTTAATATTTGAAATGTGTGTGCTTTTAGGTGGAAAGTCTTAGATAAAATGTCTTCCCTTCCTGCATATGCTATCAGCTAAATTTTTTTGACTGTAAAAACTCTTATGTGACGTGTACCTTCAATTTTTCGTGAATCTTCTCGAGTTGTTACTATGGTTTAACTGACAGAAAATAATCTCAGTACTGGGGCCTTTCTCTACTCTATTGGGTGTTTGGTGGCTGTCTTTCTAGATACATTTTGATATTAAAAGTTGAATTAATTATAAAGTACATATAATTTGTTTTCTATCTGTTGAGCATTAACTTTTATTCTTTTATAACTTCTTCTTATTCTTTTCAGGTGCCTTGTGAACACGCTTTCTGTCTGGCATGTGCGAGGACTGATTCTAGTTGCCATATGTAAGCATTCTCCATCATTTTTTGAACTGTTGGAATGAAAAGTTTGTTTGCAACCTTAACTGATAGATGCTCTGCTTATCTTATAAGACTGTTAGATTGTGGAAGAACTTGTGTTACTGTCACTAGTAAATCGTTAATCAAGATTAATCTAATATGACAAATTATTATTTCATTATCCACTTTAAATACTTGATCAAGTAGGCTAAATGGTTACTAATAGTCAATTTAATATTATACTTTGACATGTTTCAAAATTTCATATTCTGCTTCTGATCCTGAGCTTGATAATGATTGTTTAGCCATGATGTGTGAGAGTTAATTTTTTATCTCAAATAGTAGTTCATGTGTGATGATTGAGCTAGTGGCAAGATACGGTTTCCTCGTTTCTGTTGGAATTTTACCTTGTACAAATTGTGAAAATTAGACACATTTTTTAATGTATTGGATATAACCCCAATGTGCCTTGTGATGCTAAAGAGAGTACAGACCGTTAGGTTGTGATGCTAAAGAGAGAGTACAGAACGTTAAGAATTTTCTTTTTAGCGTAGAAATTTATTTTGACTAAATAACCAAAGACATAGTTGTCGTTACCATGTTCCCAGTGTCTAGTACGAGCATTTTATTTATTTTTTGAGTTCTACACTTGCCATAGACTGTTACTCTTTGTATGCAACACATCAACTGGAAAAAGTTACCCCTTGACACAGTGAAGATCTCATATGGATGTGCGGAGTGTGCTGAGTTGTTATAATAGTATATTGTTATGGAGTATGGCGGTGCAGGTTCCTTTTACTCATATATCAGTTAGTGCTGCTGGCATTTTTGCAGTGGAATGGCTAGACAATTGCCATAAGAAAGTAATTTTTGCACCCTGCATACACTTCTTGTACCCTCTGACCATGATCAATGGTAGTCCCTTTTATCAGAACATATCTTTGACTTTGAGAGGACTTTGGTGGATAGTTAGATGTAAATCCTATGTTGCATGGACAAAATACCCTACACTTGTTGAACCTGTACTGGCCACTGACACTCCTTGAATATACATGCATACATTTATTCAGATGTGTACTCAATTATACAGTATATGTTCTACTTTGAAACGCGCATTGTATACTTCTTGAATGCATATCGTACAGTTCACATTCACTTTTTGAAACTTGTCATCATACTTATTTCAAATCTATGATTTAAGAGGGTTATTTGTGTATCAAGTTAAAAAACAAACTGTTTTGCTATTTATAACATACATACTTAAAATACATAAAAATGTTATAGAGAATTTTATTCTCATAACACGTGAATGTAAAAAACAATATTGATCTTATGTAAAATATTAATTGCAACACACACACAAAAGAATAACTTGTCAATTGAGGGGATATTCTCAGATGACCTGTTCCAATTTAAACCAAGATAAAGCGAAAAGAGAATCCGTTTTGCAACACTTGGTTGAGATTATGCCACATTATTGTATTTATATATGAGGGAATCCCCCCATATGACATGATATCCATTAACCTCTCTCATTATTATATGAATTGAGCTAGGCTACTATCAATAGTATCCAAGATGTGGATACTATTAATTCATTTTGACAATTTGGATTTTCAAATTGAAGATCTATACTTCGGTCGTGGTCTACTATGCATTAACTATCTAGTATCTAGAAATAAAATTTTGAAAAGTTTCACTATGTTTTAGCATGTGTCATATGCCATGACAATCAACATTTCAAAATTTTCACAAAGTTGCTTAATCTTTGGTCCATTGATTCATGATTCGAGACACGATGTAAGCATTCAATATTTTGTTTTTAGGTAGTCTATGCGTGTCCCATAGTACAAATTTCAATTTGGAGATTCAAATTGTATTGATGAGTTGATAGTATCCACATCTTGGATACTATTAATAGTAACCTAACTATACACACACACACATACATACATACAATGTTTTACTTATCGGCCGATAAACCGATATTATTGGCGATTTATCGGTTTTGGGGGTCTTCCGCTATGATAAATTTGATTCTAAATCGGTTGTTGTTTTTAGATGTTTATCGCCGATAATACGGCGATAAAGTGAGTTATTGGCCGATGTTATCGGCCAAAAATTTGAAATTATTGGCCTTTGATTTGAGTTTCTATTTCGGGTAATGAGTACCTATTCAATGCACTTCAAGCTCAACCCGCCCTGAGTTTCTACCATTGGTTAGTGATACTAAACATAATTATTTACATTTTGGTATGTTTATATTTCATTAAGTATGGTTATATTATATTTTAGAATATTATATTATGTATATCATCATGGTAATGTCACTCCGATAAATACTATTTATCCCCGATATCCGATATTCGCTATCCCCGATAAAACGTAGCTGTACTCTACCTTTTAACAAATTTGCCATAACTGTATGCGCACCTGTGTACATGCAATGTAAAATGTAATCAATAATAGTTGATAATGATGAATAGCTATTGTTTAGAAAATTTGGATCTGTTTCGATCTCGAATCTAGCTTTAGCTATTAGCAAACAACAGAATGTGTGCTTTTAGATAGTTGGATGGGTGAGAGTGGTTGGTTTTCTATTCGTTTTTCTGGGACGTTAGAAATAGCCAAATAGGTTTTCATCCATGTCCTAGACTCCTAGTCTTCCTCATGTTCTTAGGGTTGAATATGCTCAGCATGAGTATGAATTGAAGTTGGATAAGTAATGTAGATAATTGTGGACTATCAATCAAAAGGTTTTAGAATTTACTATAATCTTTTTTGTTTTAGTAATATTTGATGCCACTACTCCATTGCACTCGATGTGTGCCTGACACAATACATATTTGTGCGAAATTAAAAAAAAAAAAAATCATTGTCGTATCTTTTGTAATTGTCGTATCTTTTTTAATATAAATAGGTGTGTAAAAAATATTATTGTGGTATCTTTTTTGCATAAAAAACGTCAGGTATCAAAGTTAAATGTTGACTTGGGGTAGAAAAGTTAAAAATGAGTTTAGCTTTGAGGTATTTAAGTGCAAATCACCTGTTCAAAAGTAGCTAATAATTTTCTATTTTGGGGTTTGATAGAAATAAAGGGTAGCCTAGTGCACGAGGCTCCTACCTTATGTTACACGGGTACTTTTAATATGAAGCCGTAGACGTACCCGACATTACCCATACCCCAACTCCTTGGACACTTCTTGCATATATGCATACGTTTATTCGGGCGTGTTCTCAATTATGCAATACATGTTTTAATTTAAAACACTTGTCATATAGTTTTTGGACGTATATTTTACACTTCACATCTACTTACTGAAACTCATTGGACATAGTAGAAGTTCGAATTATGATTTTAAAAGGTCGTATGGATGTCTAGTTTAAAAACTAGTGATTTTCCAATATATAAACACATAATAAAAGAGACGTCAAAATGTCATAGGAATTTTGATTCTCATCCTTATTCTCATATAAATTATTAATTCCAATATATAACATATGTGATATTAATATGTTTATAGTCTTGTCCTCGTATCCTATATTTTACAATTTTGCCATGTCCAGTACTCGTACTCGTACGTGTACCCATGCAACATAGCTCTCACCATTATGGGCTTTGGAGAGGGTCAGATGTATGCAGCATTACCCTTGTGTAGGGAGATATTGTTTCTAATATTTGAACTCGTGATCTTCAAATCACAACGCAACAAGTTTACCATTGTGCCAATGCTCACCATATGGGGTTTGATAGAAATGAAAATAAAGCCCGTGATGTGTACACTTCGTTTAAAGGTATTTGTGTAAATGAGGACTGAAAGAACAAACAATGTGCATAATGCCACAATGAAAATACAGAGGATTTCTACTTCAAATCACTTAAGATATAGTGAAGAGTATGATTCACTTGAAGTAGTAATTTTGAGAATAAAACATTGGGTTCTTTTCTAAATTATTTTCTTTGAAGATGCTCTAACGATGCCAAAAATTAGTAAGAAACATACATTGGAAATAAAACTCCTGAAGAACCTGAAAACTTTAGATGATCTGAATCTAAATGGTTTGCTGTGAAAAAATAGTAATTCTACAAATTGAACTGTTACGAAGTGATTTAACCCATTGCTGTCGCGAGGGAACTCAACGTGGTCTTCACATAGCTATGTCGCATGCCTTACAGTCCACTCTCGACCTGCAAATTTTTAATTCGTTCTCTATCAATTTCAAAATTTAAACAAATGGAGATTTTTAGACCTAATCTTGTGCACCGTAGTCATTAAATCCCGACTTATTGAGGATTGAGAAGAGGAGGAAGTGTGAAGGTGATAATCGATGATGAGATGGAGAAAAAAGGGCCAGTTTAGTGTTTGAGAATTTGTAGGCGGGAGAGATGTTTGTAAAGGTTCTTATTTGAAGCATTTAAAATATGGACGTGGGTGAGTGATTTGAACTTGTGATCGAGATTTTTCTAAAGCCTATTCTCTTAAAACCCCACTTATCTTAAATTTCCTTGCCTTAAATCTTTGCCATTCATTTAAACTTTTCATCAAATCACAACCCTCCATTTCCCATCTCCAAATACAAGCCCAAATGTGTTTTGTGTGGTAGGTACTGTTTGCAATCAGTAACCTGTTGTTCCTGTTTTTACTGTTCACGCAAATGGCGACTCACCGACCAGCCTTCCCCATCATTTTTTGATGATGCCAACACCTCGCTGATGCACTCGAGCCCTCCACTGCTTTCCAATGATGTTCCCTTCTAATCTGACTAAAACCCTATGTTACCCGGGTACTTCATTATTGAAGCCGTACCCGTACCGGACAGGTACCCGACACTTTCCCGTATCCAAACTTCATGGACACTTCTTGAATATATGCATGCATTTATTACAACATGTACTCAATTATACGATATATGTGTTAATTTAAAACACTTAGTCAAAGAGTTCCTGGACGTAGAGCTTACACTTCACATCCGTCTTTTGAAACTAATGGGATACGGGTCGGGTTCGTTTCAGTCCATACCCAAGTTCAAAACTATATAGTTAATGGGTCGTTTAGATGTCTAGTAAAAAAATGAGTAGTTTACAATTCACGATAATCAATATGATAAAAATAAACTCAAAAATGTGATCGAAATTTTAATTCTAATGACACATGAAGCGGAAAAAATTATCTCATGTACATTATTAATTCAATATATATATATGTAGTCGTGTCCCCGTACCCAACATTTTACAGTTTTGCCGTGTCCCCTACCCGTACCCGCACCCGTACCAGTACCCGTGCCCGTTTCCATGCAACTTAGCTAAAACCCCTATAACGACCTCTGATGAGCTCTTGAGATTTGCTTTATTATCCTTATCGTCAGATTTCTTCTGATTGGCTTCCGATACATTATGCTGTCAGTCCATCAAGCCATCAATGATTCCTTTCCTCCAATGAAGCTCTATCGAGGCCTTACAACACCGTCTGAGGTTCATTTAGCCTCAATCATATCCAAACATGGTTGTGGAGAGCTATTAAAGACTTCACAATCTGCGTGCTCCTTTCACATTCCGATCAAGTTCGAATAGTTGCCAAAGTTTGCACAATCGAGAATCTCAAACTTTTGGATTGGGTCTAGATAGGTATTGAAGGCATCATATTTGAGAGCCTCCTTTTGGACGGAGCCTCTGCCATGATCCTCATGAATAGGCAATCAAGTAATCAAAGTGGCCGGATTTTCCATCATAACTGCACCCGGTTTCATCTTAAAAAATATGGATGGGAACTTATATGAACGATTTATCCTTTGCATCTTGGGAAATCTGGACTCCAATTTCAGCAAGGAGAATGTTGATCTCGTTGCAGTCCTGTAGACCCCCTGTTTTGCTTACTCCGATCCTATGCAAATGTTTTGGAAAGACCGGATGTCCTTACTGGAGTTTAAATATCTTATTACTTTCTTTCTGTTGTTATTGAGACTGAGGAGTATGTCATCACTTTATAATTATACTGTTAAAGTTTTTATTTCTGAAGAAAATTCAACTAATTGAGGAGAGAGATGGTCTCTAACGCCAGGGGCATACCCACCTTGGAGGAAGTGGTGTCAGGTGTTATTACCTTCCTCCAAGGTGGTGGCGAAGAACCAAGGTGAATTGAATGATTGATTGACAAAATGAAGTAAGTTCTTGGATTTCATAAGGCAATTAAAATTTCTTACTTTCTCTTAAGGTCAGTTATGTTACATGATGCGAAATAATGAGTTATATAAAGAGTTTTTTTCAGCAATAATTTCTTGTTTTCCCTTAGAGATTGGTCCTTCAGATGTATGGATCCCAATATCATTTTTTAGTTCTCTGGCAGAGTACATGACCTAGTGAGTTTCTACCTCTTGTCTTGGTGACAGAATATCGAGTCTTCACTCTATTTTAATACAAGAAGGTTCATGCGAAAATTGCCCCCTATAGCAAGGTTTTAAATGTCGGCCGATATGTCGGTTTGAGGGCTTGAGCGACCCGACATGGGCGTTTTCAACTCGTATGTTGGTTTTCAGGGTCAAATCGGAAATATCGGGGCCATATCGGGCATATCGACCGATTTTTCAGCCTTAAAAATCGGCTGATATGGCCTTTTTTTAGATCTGTTTTTTGTTATCGGGTTTGGGTTTAGTGATAGAAACCCAAATCTGTTTGACTCGTTCTCATGTTTAAGAGTTTCTTATGAACCCGATAGAAAGAAAAAAGAAAAATTAGGGCTACAACGGACTTGGGAACTGATCACTCCTTTCGTGAACGACGACGCCCTTCCCCCACCTCCATCTCTCCCCCCTGTCGTCCATCTCCCGTTGCGCCCTGAAATCCGAACCCCAACCGAACCCGAGGGCGGCAGGGTATCTCGTCGTCGGGATAAAGGAAAGAGGGTGGTCGATGACTCATCTAAGGACCTCGAGCAGACGAAGAAGTAGAATCCCTGCGACGTTGGAATCCACCCATCGTCGGCGCTACCTCTAGAATTTATGAAGTATGCTTATATTAAATTTAGGAATGCTTAAATTACAATTAGGACATGATATTATACATATGTGCACCACTCGATATGGCAATCCGATATTTAGTCTATGTCCCTCGGTATATCCCCGATTTTCGCTGTCCGACATGGATTTCAGCCGTCTGACATGAACCTGACATTCGGCATTTAGAACCTTGCCCCGTAGGAGGAATGTACAATTTTCTTCTGAGTTCTGTCTTTATTTTTAAAATTCTTAAAATCACATGCTACAAAAGGAAGTCTTTATTGTCAAATTCTTAAAATCACACGCTATAAGGGAAAATTTTCTTCTATGAGTTCTTCTGTCTTTATTTTCTAAACTTTTAAAATCACATGCTGCAAAGGAAGTCTTTATTTTCAAATTCTTAAAATTGCATGTTATAAGGGGAAACTTTCTTCGATGTGTTCTGCTGTCTTTATTTTCAAATTCTTCAATCACAGCTGTAAGGGCCCCAAACACTAACAGTTGTCTGGGAGATCTGGAAATCCATGTTCTTCTTTGGAACAACTTGACTGGAGCTGCATTTTACCCCTTCAGAAATAAATTGTTAAATAGCTAGACGCATAGTCTGTATATTTCTTAGTTCATAATATGAGGGGACGTGAGGATGTCCTTTTTCTGTGGAAAGTGCATCTTTGACCTCTTCATCTTTAGAACTTTAACAAGTTCAATGAAATCCGTTTCAGTATTACTTTCTGTTTCAGTTGGTTTGCAGAAATTTTTAAAAAGATACCCAGTCATTCCAATTCTTTTCAACTTTTCTTTTAGCATTCTTGCTGCCCTTGTTGCACGCAATTTTATACACCTAAGTATCACATGTCTACTAAGTATCATATGTCTTGTCCCAAGTCATTTCTTTTGAACTGTAATCTTCATTTTTTTTCCTGGTCATCTTTTTCTAATCTTTGCGCTTTGGTTTTAATCTTTTGGTCATACTATTTTTAAATTCTTTTATCTGACTACTATCCTGAATATGATTAGTAAAGCTTGAAATTTCCCTGTCACAGATTATTCGACTCAGGAAAATCTGATCTTTAGTTAACATTTATACAGGAAATGTTTTGTTAGGCTTTTTTTTCCATCATACATGGATACCATCCATCTTGTGGTAGTGACCTAATTGATATGCAATCAAGTTGACGTAGAGACATACTTCAGTACATAATGAGAATTTAGTTAAGCAAAATTAGGTTTTGGCATTGTGTTTAATGCACAAATAGCCTTCTATCTTATTTTGAATAATTTAATGTTTACTTTAAGCACTTACCTTGGAAGAGATATATCATAAAAGATAGTGAATCCAAAAATTATGCTGCAAGCTTATTATATCATGATATTGGTCTCGATGTTCCATTTCTTCTTCAAAATTTTTTTATTGTTGTTATTTATTCTTCTGTTCTATTTTGTTCAGCTGTGACGAGCGCATTCAGAAAATTCAGACAATTAAACTTATGGAGGGGATCTACATATGTGGTGCTCCACACTGTCTCAAATCTTTTCTCAGGAGATCTGACCTCGAGGCACATATCAATGAGGCTCATGCTGACCTTATACGCCCAAACATAGAGAAGGAGGAAGCCAACGACAACAATGCCCTCAACACCGCCAAACCCTCATCAACTGATGCTCAGAAACAATCCCAGCAGCCAGAGGTTTCCACTGCCCGAGCTCCTCCCAAGCCATCAGCCTTCTCACCGAGCGCAAACTCCCAAGACCAAGATCGGGAAGAAAGGGCCCGCCGCCATCAGTCAAGAGATCCATCGCCGAGGCCTCAGCTACAACCAAACCCGCCACAATTCCAAAATCAGCAACAGACGCAGACTAGCGATTTTCCTGCAGAAAACCAACCTCAAAATTGGTTTCCTCAACCCCCTACTCTCCCCCCTTTTCAGCAAAACCCTGACCAGTTTCCTATGAACTACCCTTTGCCTTATCCTGTTCAATTTCCAACCGATGGATCTCAGCCTCTTTACAATGTACCTCAAGATTCAAATCAGGGTTCTGTACTAGGCGTTCAACCGTCTCCCTCGGCAATAGGAGGTTTTCCGAACAATTTATCTCAACAATGGGCGATGGGGTTTATGAGCGTTCCTCTGCAACCTCTACACATGAATAACCCTCAGTTTCTGCAAGGAGAAGGGATGACTATAAATCCTCAGATTCAAGGTAAAGAGTCGGATCAGCAGCCACCACCGCCCCTGCCTCTTACGCCGCCACCAGCCTTAGCTCATCAGCAACAACAGCAGATTAATAGGAACAGAGATTTCCCCCCAGGATTTGGTTGAGAGAATGGCTAGGTTTTATTGTTGGTCTCGAATAATATTTTCGTTTTGGTAGTGGTTGGACCGTGTCTATCTTTTTAGCTCAGCTTGCTCGTCTATGGTTCTTTTCAGTGTCTTTGCTGTGAACCGTTAAGGTTGATCTTGTGGTTCGCCGGGCTTCCAAGTTTTTTCTTGATGCGGTGCCGTTTCGTCTAAATTCGATCTATTTGATACGATTGCAAAGGAAAAAAAGGCTTGCTTTTAGATTGTGAGCGAAACTAAGTCAAGTCACAATGAATGTGCCTGCTCTGTCTAACTCATCAAAACACGATCGACCTCGATCCGGGAAAACTGGGTTCGCTAAAACCTTGAAAAGTTTCTAAGTATTGTAAAAACCCTGAAAAGTTCATTAGTTGTTGTAAAGTTAGCAGTAACTCAGGGGTGGCAAACGGGTTGGGTTGGGTCAATTATGATCTGACATGTTTAATAATCGAGTTGCGAACGGGTTGGGTTAGGTCAATTATGATCTGACCCGTTTAATAATCGAATCGAACAATTTATTAAATGGGTATCTCATAGCTGACCCGTGTGGCCCTGTTTAGTCACTAAGGATCTTAGGAGAGCCATATTTACAGGAAAGGGTGGTTTATACCCAAAGATAAAAATGAGAAAATTTATAAACGAGCCCTTCAACCACCCTTCAATGATATAGACCACCTCTTTCTATGTGGATGTTACTAATAAAATCTTTACTCCTATTTAGTAACATTCTCTCTCTCTCTCTCTCTCTCTCTCTCTCTCTCTCTCTCTTATTTTTTAAATTCTCACTTTTGATTGAGTATACGTAGGCCTGTCCATCCGGGCCGAGCCGGCCCGGCTCGGCCCGGGCCGGGCAAAATCGGAGCCCGGACTCGGACCCGGGTACCCCGGGCTGGGTCCGGGCCGGCCCGATTTACTTTCTTTTTTTTATTTTTTTTATCAAATTTTTTTAATTTTATTTAAATTTTAAATTATAAAAAAAAGATAAAAAATTAATAAAAAAATAATAATTTTATTAATCACTTAAAATGACATAAATTACAAATAAAAAATTATAAAAATAAATTCTTTATTAATAATTAATAAATCATTTACAAATTATAAGTATAAATTTATTTTGAAATTCATCGCATCACAATAGATAAGTACATCCCAACTAGGTTTTTTTTAATTTCTTTTCTTTTCTTTATTTTTTTGATAAAAAAATACTAAAAATTAGTTTAAATATATTGTATATATTTATAAGTTATAACTTGAGAGAGAGAGAATCGCATAAGTAGCCGTTGCCCGTTAGGCCAATGGGGAAGAAGTAACCGTTGTAATATACTATACTTATATATACTTATATACTAAGAGAGACAGTATACACACACACACACACACACATTATACATATATAAGAGAGAGTATACTTATATAAGAGGGAGTATACATATATAAGAGAGAGTATACTTATATATACTAAGAGAGAGAGAGAGAGAGAGTATATTAGTATATATATATATATATATACACACATATATTATACATATATAAGAGAGTGTATACTTATATATACTTATATAAGAGAGAGTATATATATACACACATATGACATATTATACATATATAGAAATATATTATATATACATATATTATATATATACATATATTATACATATATAAAAATATATTATATATACATATATTATACATATTATATATATTTATATATACATCTATTATACATATATAATACTTATAAAAAATATAAAAAATTCACTATTCCAGGCCGGGCCGGGCACCAAAGAGCCGGCCCGGGCCCGGCCCGGAGCCCAGACTTGGCCCGGGTTTATGTACTCCAGAATTAACGATTTTTATAATTTTTTATTCAGAATTCAAAAAAATTAAGTAGAGTTCAAAATTCACGATTTCATGAGCTATAATCCACAATTTTTTTTCCATTTTAGATCGTTTCGACCTTGTGACAACTAATTAGAGGGAGCTCAAATTCGACGATTTCGTGAGCCATAGACCATGATTGTTGTCAATTTTTATTTATTTTGATCCAAAGATAAATAATTTTACAGAGTTCAAAAAATTACAATTTTATGAGCTAACCCATGATTTTCTTTCATTTTCGTTCATTTTGATCCATGCCAAACCATTATGTAAAGTTCAAAATTCATGATTTCAAAGCTATAACCCACAATTTTTGTTCATTTTGACCAAATGACAAATAATTATGCAGAGTTACAAATTCACTATTTCATTATATAGCCCATGATTTTTTGTTTATCTTTGTTCATTTATACCAATGGAAAATAATTAAACGAAGCTCAAAATTCATGATTTTCACAAGTTAACCCACTAACTTTTTTCAATTTTCTTCTTCTCGACCAAATAGCAAATAATTATGTAGAATTCCAAACTTATGTTTTCAAGAGTTATAACCCACAATTTTTATTCATTTTCATTTATTTTGACCTAATGATAAATAATTAAGTGGAGTTCAAAATTCATAATTTCATGAGTTATTAGCATAATTTTTGTTCATTTTCGCTCTTTTCGACACATAGCTAAATAGTTAGGCAAAGTTCTAAATTTATGATTTCATGAGTTATAACCAATAATTTTTGCCTATTTTCATTCATTTTGACACAACGAAAAATACTTTACAGAATTCAAATTTTATGATTTCATGAGCTATAAGCCATGATTTTTTGTAAATTATTATAGGTATCTAAAAATGCCTATAGGTGCCCGCACGCAGCTCGAGACGAAGAGAAGCCGATGAACGCCATCATCCGAGTCAAGAAGGATTATCCGAGTGGCCCGCGGCTTGTCGGCCAGTTCCAAATGCCCGCCACACTTGTCGTTCAGTTTCAAGTGCCGTAAAGAAGCTAACGAGCGCATGAAGCAAGTTAGCGAAGCGTACAAGTCAACAGGACGACCAGATACGTAAAACAACAGAAAATACAAGTCCCGGAAAATCGTAAAGTGTCAAAGAGTTCAGCCAAGGCCAAATTTCCCACGCCAACGCAGGACATCAGCAGCTGTCTCGTGCCAACGTGGGTTAGCAGTAGCTGACCCGCATCCTCCGCGGGTTAGCAGGACCTACCGCGCAGTCTTGATCCTCAAAAGCGTTTTTGATAGGTTTTTTGTTGTTTTCTCGGGATTTGTTTGTTCCCGAGTGTCTCAACTGCTTGAATATCATCCATAAATATGATTAGACCGTTATTAACTAAAGATAGGATCAAATCATTCATTCTTATCAAAATACCCTATAAATATAAGCCTAAGACCTCCATCTTACGGGGGCGAATTATTATCAAGACGAGGAGGTGCTGCCGAGTTAGAGAGCAAGCGAGCAAGCGAGCACAAATTTTAGAGGAGGCTAGCTAGATCCTGACGAACTTCGGCATAAAGAAGGAGTCTTTCGAAGGATCTGAAGCCTCGTCCCCCTTTCCTTGAGATTATACTTGGTCTTAATCCCGAGAAGAGTACTGATTTCGCTTGGTCGATATCAGTACTTTAGTGAATACTTCCTTGGTAAAGTAGGAGCTCTGATCAATTATTCTGTCAACCGGATCCGATCCGTAGGCGGTCCACGGATAAACCCCGACACATGCAAAGATCCTACGCAAACAGAGACTAATAAATAGGATTCGTGTGTTGTTTGAAGGAGATTGTAATTTTTATTTTCATTGTGTAAAGGTCTTATAAAAAGACCAATCTTTTTAAAGTTGTTATAACGATCAAAGTTGTAATGAGTTATACAATGAAGAAAACAATTTCAGACCCAAACAGTTATAACCCACAATTTTTGTCTATTTTTGTTCATTTTGATACAATGACAATTAATTAAACCAAGCTCAAGTTCACGATTTATGAGCTGTAAGCCATGATTTTTGCTCATTTTTGTTTATTTTGATCTAATGATAAATAATTATGCATAGATCATGTTTCAATTTTTCATAAGATATCCATGATTTTTGTCTATTTTTGTTCATTTAGACAAATAGAAATTTTGTAGAGTTTAAAATTCACAATTCATGAGCTATAACAAATACATTTTTGTCCATTTTTTATTCACTTTGACCAAATTATAAATAATTAAGTAGAGGATAAAATTTACAATGTCATGAGCTACTAACTATGATTATTGTGAATTTTAAACTCTACAAAATTTCATGAGCTATAAACTACGGTTATTGCCCCTTTTTTTTCATTTTGACCTAACATCAAATAATTAACTGGGGTTCAACATTCAAGATTCCATGAGCTATAGACAATCTTTTTTTATTTTTTATTTCGACCCAATGGGCAAATAATAAAGGAGATTTAGGAATGAATGATTTTCTAGAGCAATAACCCCTAATTTTTGTCCATTTTCGTTCATTTTGATCCATTGGCATACAAATTTGAGAGTAGAATTTCACAATTTCATGTGCTATTATCCATATTATTTATTTATTTTTATTCGTTTTGACCCAAGAATAACTAATTATGTAAAATTTGAAATTCATCATTTTTGTGAGCTATAACTATGAAAAGGTCTCGACCCAATGTCAAATAATTATGTTGAGCTCAAAATAAACGATTTCATGAGCTATGTAACCTACAATTTTTATCTATTTTTGTTCATTTTGACAAAAGATAAATAATTTTGTAGAGCTTGAAATTCATAATTTCATAGTCTATAACTCATTATCTTTTTTATTTTTATCGTTTCAACCCAATGGATGTAATTAAGTTAGAGTTCAAAATTCACAATTTTCTTGATCTATAATCTATGAATTTTTTCCATTTTTGTTTATTTCAATCCAATGCAAAATAATTTAGTGGAGTTCAAATTCATGCAAGATAATTTAGTTGAGTTCAAAATAATGGTTTTATGACCTATAACCTATGGTTATTGTCTCCTTTTCTTTGTTTAAAACCAATGGTAAATAATTTTGTGGATTTAAAAATTTATGATTTTATAAGTTATAACCAACGATTTTTGTTCATTTTCATTTATTCAGACAAAATTTGCAAATAATCACTTTTCATTCATTTTTATTCATCTCGATCCAATGGCAAATAATTATGTAGAGTTTAAATTTACAATCTCAAGAGCTATAACTCAAGATTATTGTCTATTTTTTTATTCATTTCAATACAATGAAAAATAATTTTGTAGAGTTTAAAGTTCATGATTTCATGAGTTATATAAACCATAAAATTTATCCATTCTCATTTGGTTTGACCTAATAACAAATAAATAAGTGGAGTTTAAAATTCAAGAATTCATCTACTATAACTGATTATTTTAGTCAATTTTTGTTCGTTTCAATTCCTATGGAAATTAATTAAGTAGAATTTAAATTTAATGATTTCATAAGCTATACCCATAATTTTTGTCAATTTTTATTCTTTTCTACCTAAGGACAAATAATTAATCGGAGGTCAAAATTCACGATTTCATGTTAATTACTGGAGTCCAAATTTCATGATTTCATGAGCTATAAGCTACGAGTTTTATCCATTTTAATTCATTTCGACCAAAGTGCAAATAATTAAGAGGAGCTCAAAATTCACAATTTCACAAGCTACAAACTATGGTACCATAAATTTTATGCATTTTCTTTTATTTTGACCTAATGCCAAATAATTAACAAGAATTCAAAATTCATGATTTCATGAGCTATAAACAACAGGTTTTGTCCTTTTTTCTTTCCATTTTGGCCTAATGTGAAATAATTTAATAAAGTTCAAAATTCATGGTTTCATGAGAACCTTGATTTTCATCTACGTTTCTTCATTTCGACCCAGTGGCATATGATTAAGTAGAGAGATCAAAATTCATGGTTTTCTAGAGCTAATCTATGATTTGTCGATTTTTGTTTATTTGTACCATACGTCAGACAATTTTTTGAAGAGCTAAATTTTTGTTTATTTGTACCAAACGTCAGACAATTTTTTGGAGTTTAAATTTCATGATCTCATGACCTATAACCCATATTTTTTATTCATTTTCGTTTATTTCAACCTAATGACAACTAATATTGCTGAATCCTTAAATCATGATTTTATGAGCTATAAACCTTAATTTTTGTTCTTTTTTATTCGGTTTGGCCTAGTGGAAAATAATTAGGTAGAATTTAAAACTCATTATTTTCATAAGCTACAAGCCGCATTTTTCTATTCATTATTTTTGTCTCGACCCAATGACAACTAATTACGCAAAGCTAAAAATTTATGATTTTTCTGAGCTATAACCTATAATTTTTATTCATTTTCATTCGTCTCGACCCAAAGGCAAATAATTTTATAGGGTTAAAAATTTATGATTTCATGAATTGTAACCAATGACTTTTGTCCATTTTTGTTTATTTAGACACAACGACAAATAATTTTGTCGAGTTCAAAGTTTATGACCATTTTCTTTCATTTTGACCCAATAGGAAATAGTTACGCATAAGTCAAATTTAATTATTTTCATGATCTATAACAAACAAATTTTATTGATTTTCGTTCACTTTGACGCAAACAATCAAAAAAGTAGAGTTCAAATTCATGATGATAGGCTATAAGCCATGGTTTTTGTCCATTTTTGTTTGTTTAGGTCTGATGCTAAATAGTTTTTCGGAGTTTAAAATTCATAATTTCATGAACTATATAAATAATTTTTGTCCATTTTTATTCATTTTGACCAAATTGCAAATAATTAGGAGAGAATTCAAAATTCACAATTTTTATTACTATGACCCATGACTTTTGTTTATTTTTTGTTCATGGCAATCCAATTGGAAATAATTACGTAGAGGTCAAATTAACAATTTCATGTGCTATAACCCATGATCTTCTCTATTTTTGTTCATTTTGACACATCATCAACAAGTTTTATAGAGTTGAAAATTATAATTTCATGACCTACAACTTGTAATTTTTGTCCTTTTTTGTTTTGAACATATAGCAAATGTTAACATTAGTCTAAAAGTCACGATTTTTATGAGCCATAACCCCTGATTTTTTAATCTTTCGTTCATCTTGATCCAGTGGCAAGTAATTTAGTGGAATTAAAAATGTACAATTTCATGAACTATTATCCATAAGTTTTGTGTATTTTTTCATTTTGACCTTGACAAATACTTAGGTAGAGTTTGAAACTCACGATTTCATGAGCTAAAACCCATAATTTTTGTTATTTTTTTCACTTTAACCTTATGGAAATTAATTACGGTGAGTTAAAATTTCAAAATTTATGAGCTATAACCCACGATTTTTTTTTCATTTTCATTCATTTTGACCAAATTGTAAATAATTAAGCAGAATTCAAAATTCATGATTTTAGATCTACAAACTCCAGTTTTGTCTATTTTAGTTCATTTCAACCTAATATAAAACAATTAACCAAAGTTATAAATTCATAATTTCATGACCTATAAACTAAGGACTTTTTCCATTGACCTGGTGTGAAATAAATTATCATTCCTAATTTACGATTTCATGAGCTATAGCCCACAGTTTTATCTATATTTATTCATTTTGAGCTACTGCCCAATAATTAGGCAAAGTTCAAAATTTATGATTTTCTAGAGCTATAATCCTTGAAATTTATCCATATTTAGTCATTTTGACATAATGACAGATAGTTTTGAGGACTTCAAATTCACGATTTCACTAACACCCATGACTTTTGACCATTTTTGTCATTTAAACTCATTAGCAAATAATTTAGGTCAAAATTGAAGACTTCAGGAGCTGTAACCAATGATTTTTGGCCATTTTTACTTTCGACTCATAGGCAAATAATTTCGCTAATTCATAATTTCATAATTTCATGACTAACAACTAATGATTTTTGGTCATTTTTAATGGTTTTAGTTGTTTCTACCCATTGGCAAATAGACATTACAGAGTCCAAAATTCATGATTTTATGAGGCATAACCATAACTTGATGAACAACTAATTTTGTGAAAATTTATGATTTCATGAGCTATACTGGCTATTTTTAGTCATTTCCACTCATTGGAATATAATTTTGTGGAGTCTAAGATTCATGATTTTATAAGCTATAACCACAATCTTTTTGGCTAATTTTAGTCATGTTGACCCATTGACAAATAATTTAGCATAATAAATATAATTTCATGAGCTATAATCCATGATTTTTGGTCAAAATTTGTCATTTTGACCTAATCACAAATAATTTTGTGGAGTCCTAAGTTCATGATTTTATGAGTTATTTGTAGGCAAATAAAATTGTCTTTAATCCAAAAATCAAGAGTTTGCCTGCACAACTCCGCCTGAGCGTCTAAAGCTCGCAAGAACAAAGCTTATGTAGCTTGTTTGCCTGCATCAAATAGGCTAAGTCAAGCTCGCCTGAATGCTTGACTTCGCAGGTGAAGTGGAGTTCTCCTAAGCAGCATACTTCGCCTAAAAAGAACTGAGCTCGCCTGAATGCTTTGATCGCCCACACGAGTTAAGCTTGCCTGTAGGAGGTTCGCCCACACGAACCAAACTTGCCAATAAGATTTAAGCTCGCCTGAACACTTAAGGGGTTCGCCTGTCAACCTCGCTTGTTGACCTAGCTCGCCTGCAAGCTCGTCTGAGCATTTAACTCGCTCGCAAGCTCGCCTGAGCGTTTAACTCGCTCGCAAGCTCACCTATAAGCTTGCCTGAGCGTTTAACTCGCTCGTAAGCTCACCTAGCTCGCCTGAGCGGTTAAAACCATTTACTTGAATTGTGGGAGTGGTTACGCCCACTTCCCACGATTCAAGGGGTCGGTTATGATCCTTCTTAGGTATAAATAGCCTTTAACGGCTACAGAGAAGGGCATCGGATCCTTAAAAATTAAATTCTTGAATTAATCTCGTTCTTAGCATCTTTGAGATCTAATTCTTGTCTCTTTGCATATTCTTGATCTTAGCTTTCTGAGACCTTGAATTCTCTTGGCATTCGGTCATTTGGGAGATAAAAGAACCGAACCTTGCCTGTTTTGAGCATTCGGCCTTGATTTCAAGCTCGCGTGATCGAACTATTCAACTCAAGTTTCTACCACACGCTGAAACTTGCCCGCAATCTCATTCAAATCATCCAAGAGAGGCAAACTCGACACGAGCATCGATGGAGGCATCTTATCGCTACTAAAGAACTCACATTAAACAAGGAGAGATCGAATCAATTCTCTTCGCTTCTGTGTAAAAGTGGTTTTTGATTTGTAATCCAATTTCAATTAATACAAATCTTTGAGATGTCTTAATTGATAAAGCACATGATGTTTTAAGAATCTGACTACATGATATGTCTTGACTTTTCTGAGTAGAACAAATTCGGCCCATTTGGAGCAATAATTGGTGATGACCATAATGAATCGACGATCTTTAGTAGACAGCGGACTAATTAGCTCGATGATTTCCATGCCCCATGTTTCGAATGGCCATGAGACAATAGTCAGATGTAATTCTTTCAGTGTTGGTGTAAAAGATCGGCATAGACTTGACATGCATGACATCGCTTAGCAGAAGCCACTGCATCTGCTATCATTATTGGTTAGTAATAACTTAGACGACGTAGTCACACCTCAAGTTTGGGACCTGGTTGATAAGATCCACATGTTCCTCTGACGCCCCTGGGTTCACACAAGGCTGCAGTCCGAGGTAAAATCAGGAATGTCAAACCTGCCATGCATCACACCGTATAATAACATGTTTCACCATCACAATTACTATCTCTCTAGCAGAGTCAATAACAGGTGTAGGTACAAAAGCAAGTAAAAGATAATACAAGAGATATATGATGAAATAATAGAGATAAAAATGATGTTTCATCATCCAACATACAAAAATATAAAGTGAATCTCTGAAATAACTAGTCTGGAGATCTCAACAAGTCTCAAATACAGAATATCTGATAAAAGAAAATAAGGCACACAACATTTACAACTTCTAGAATATAACTCTCAAATATCTAAGCAAAATGTCTATAGTAGAGCTCCATAAATAAAATAAAACTACAAATGAAAGATGGACGCTAATAAGTATCGCCATCAACCTGCGACTCTCCATGCACCTGACTCGTTACCTGAAATGGGAGGAGACAATGAGCGTCAAAGCGCTAGCAAGCAACATCACAACCAACCCCAAGGGAGAGAGCTCGTTGCATATAGAAAATACAGTTAATACATATATACATAAAATCATTAATCCTAACAATAAGAGGATTTTAGTATTTAGGAAATTACAACACGAGCATAGGTACGTCGAGCGAAATATAATCCAAACAAGAAAACCCTCATGTATATACATTGTATCTCAAATTGTAAATCCCTAAATACCAAACCCAAGATCTAATACAGGAATAATAATATAAAGAAGACTAACCCATCTCAGAACTCAAATACCATATCATGTCAAAACCCACATAAGTGTCATGTCCAACCTATGTAAGTGTAAGTGTCATACTCAAGGTTTAAACAGGTGTCCAATACATGGACTAAGACTAGGTGTAGTGGATGGCCAACACTGCATATAACTGAATGATGAATGTCCAACACATGGACTGAATATGATGAATGTCCAACACATGGACTGCACATAATAATTGCCCAACACATGGACTGAATGAAATGTGTAGAATATCGATGAGATATATGAAAAGGATGCATATACACTAATTTCACACGTGTCTCGGTGTGCAAATCCAAGGTTATCGATAGCGGATAGCGTCGCGTAGCGGTGAGGCATCGCTAAGGCTATTACGGGCTATTGCGGTAAAATAGTGGTAAAAAGCGCAAAGTCAAATAGCGGTCTAATTTAGATATGTATAAATACTAAAAAAATTAAAGAAAAATCTAAGAAATCTAAAAGCACATATTGGATGATTTAAAGAGATCCTAAACATGAAATAGACATGTAACCATCACGTAATACCGAAGATGACTGGATGAGTCAAAAAATCGTCGTCTTCGAGAAGAAGAGCTTAGCGGTGACAGGACTGTCCTAAGAGGAGCTCACAATGAAGGAAGTGAGAGAAAGTATCAATGTAGGTGCCAGAGGCTATGAGAGGTGGCGGGAGTATGTTGAAAATCACAGGAGACGGTGAAATGCAATGGTCAAGGGTTGAGTTTAATTTTAAAAAAATAAGCCTCAAACCGCTTTTAAATAGCAGTCAAAAAGCAAATTTCGAATACAATCGCTCACTATTTACCGTTATGACACACTATTAGCCGCTTTTGCGAACAAACATATTCTGCAAGATGTCACCGCTATTGCGCCATAGCGTAGCGGGCGATAGCGTCGCGGGAAAGGACCGCTAACACTATTAACGCCGCTATTGCGGGGCTATTTACCGCTATTTATAACAGTGTGCAAATCTAAACTCATGTCCGCAAGCCATCTCACATATGAAGATACATAATAAACAATAATTTCTAACGCCAAATATTCGAGGCGACTCCTCGTTTACATTAAAGCACACCACAAAAGTAAACATGCACAAACTGTGCCGGCGATCAACCAAAACAGGCAGAACCCTTCACAGGTTTCTGTCTGATTCGAAACAAATCTAGAAGTGATATTATTATTTTCCAAGCATAATATTACTGATATTAATATATATGAAACAACATGAAACGAAGAATATTAGCATGTAAATATATCGTCGAAACCCTAAACGTTTATATACACATGTTTAAACGTTTTAAAAGCAAAAACTTATGATTTAATTCATGATTAATAAATTTCAGATCTAAAATTTGTCAAGGTTACTGTTGTAATCAATTAGAAAATTATGATAATGTATTCTCACTTCATAAGTTATAAAGATCTATCTTTTGTACACTAAAAATACGTTTTTGGCTCGAAAAATTCGAATAAAACTTAATAAAACGTGCAAAATAAAAGGGTGCAGAGTTAGACAAGATGTTACTTGCCTCAGATGCTAAAAAACTCCTGCCACGTGAAAGAAAACCAATCCCCTTCACTGCACTGCACAAAACCCACAGAAAAATCCTCCGAAATCCCTCAAAATCGTCAAAGAAAAGAACTAGGGTTTGAGAGAGGGGAAAAGAGACTGCTAGGGTTTGGAACACAGGAGAAAAGAGGTGTTTTTCGTGTTTAAACATGTGTATATATGACAGCAAACCCGAAAAACTACAGCCCAAAACCCGAAACCCGAAACTGGAAAACTCAGTCTGACTAGAAACATACTCTTCGGTATTTTGGCTGTAACTTTCGTATCTGACCTCGGAATGAGGTGATTAAAGATTTGTTGGAAAGATGCTGAAGTTATCTACAACTTTGGTCTTTTAAGTTTTTCTATATTCACAACATATCAGTGTGTAAAATACAAAATCTCTCCACTGGTTATAAATTTCCAGATTTATACATCGAGCATGATTTGTGCATTTGCTCTTATATATACATATATACATTGAATTGATCTCAAATCAATTCCTAGCATACTCAAACATCATAATATGTTATTTATAAATATATAACATATTTATTATTATTTATCACAAAATATTTAAATTTTTGGGGTTTTACAGTTCCGTCATGGGCTTCTTTGAGTACTTCTCGAGCTTAAATATATGAGGAGCTCTTTAAGCTATCCAAACAATGTGAATGTTTACCCTAGCTACCTTCCCTACTCCATTGTTCACCCCAATCCAACGAGACCTTAGGTTTATAAACAACAATCCCTTTTTCAGTGTTAATTAAATGCATGAGACCAATCATGAGAGAAGAAAATATGGGTTACCAATCAAGAGATAAGACAATATGAGTTACCTTAATTAGAAATATACAAAAGCAACTTTCTTTCCAGGAAAAAAACGATACATCGCCTCAGTGGCATTGCCATACATTCTACTACATACCCTCTTAGAACGCTTCTACATGGACCCCAAATAGGGGACCTAAGGGGGGACATGTGAGCTGTCTCCCTCCGGTTGGATGATGCACTGTTCATGAACAATGCATCATCCAACCGGAGGGGGACAACTCATCTGTCCCCCCTAGATCTCCTATTTGGGGTCCCGGGGCATTAATCTACCCTCTTATTACATTAAGAAAAAGATAACACGCACAAAACACATTTATTTCGCTACTATATATAATATCGCAGCACATACAAAACTTAAAAAGCGACATTCTCCTCAAACTCTTCAACCACAGACCACAATCCCTCCCTAGCCCCATTTCTCACCGAACACTTAGCCCTGATCTCCCCTTGGCTCCCCGTCAGCACGCTCAGCTGTCCCATCTTGATCATAGACGTCACGAACCTGTCAAAAAACAAACCCTGGCTCACCGCGAAGCTGGTCACAGCGGCTTTCGTCCTCGGGTCAGAGTACAAATCCTGGTCCGAGGTGAACAAACCCTGCCGGTTCATCAAGTCCACGTAGTACTTGTTGTCGAACAAGTTCCTCGACCGGATATCGTTGACGGTCGTGTTGTCGGTGTCACGCGCGGGGCACGTGAGCTTCAGGTTCTTCCCGAAGGTTTGGTCCATGACGCTGTCCTGGGTCGGGTAGAGGCGGTTGGTGAAGGAGGGGCAGTGGGCCAGGCCGATGGTGTGGCCGCCGGAGAGGGTGACGAGGTCCTCGGTGTCTTTCGAGGTTTATTTTGCTGAAGACGTGAGAGAGGGTGGTGCAGCGTTGGAGTCGGTGCTCGGGGGCCGGGGGCCTGCGTGACGGCCCAACTCTCCCGTCGCGGGCGGCAGGTGCCAGGACTTGTTCGCGCGGCCGACCAGGGAAACGAAGTTAGTCGGGGCCTCCGGACTGAAGAGATATAGTTAGTATATTTATTATAAAGTAATGCATGCGGAAGTCCGTAAATTTTTTTGACTCTTTGTAAATAAAGTGATCATATTGTTTTTTGTTCCTAAATGTAAAAAACGACCAGAAGGATTAAAATAATTAAAATAAACTAATAGAACAGATTAAAAAATTTAACTCTTTGGATTAAGAAATAAGCTAATTATGTTAACCATTCTCGTTAATCTTTCCTCCTTAAACCCTTTACGAGACAAGGCCTTCAAGGGTTTATATGTATCTGCTAAAAATGAAACTACAGAGATATATAGTAAGCTCAAATAACAATACATATTTTAACACTCTAATGTTAGAATACATATGTTAACAATAATTTGATTTTTTTTTTCCTTCTATTTATACCTCAAACCAATCTGCTTATTAGTCAGGCTAACTGGATTGACTAATATTCCTAAAGTAAATATATAGTTACTACTTAACTTTTTGTTGAAAAGAAAAGAGTGAGAATTTTACCAGAGCGACGGAATCTCGCGCAGCCAACGTAACAATATCAGCACAAGACACGACTCGTCCGCAAGCTCTCTCAATCAGAGCCTGGAGGTCGTTGATGACCTTAAACGCCGACTGCCGGAGCGTCAGGTTCGGCGGTGCCGACTGCTCGCTCCCGGACCCTGTAAACAACACCGAGGCGTCACATCCCTGCAGACAGGAAAACATTAATTGCATTCAGAATCTGATCTTCATTGTAACTTCAGAGTTTTGATTTAACAAAAAAAATCATGTCCCTTCGTACCTTGTTTTTCGAGAAACCAAATACATAATCTCAAGGTTCAAACAAAAAAAAATCGTATTTGACTATTAATGAAACTATTAACAAATTATTTCCAGACTAACGGTTTCCTTAACAGAACAGATTTTTTTATCTCTTAAAACTTTTAGTTACTGAGCACTTTATCGGAATTTATACCTGTTATAATGAGAAGATTTTCATGTAGTATATAAGTAATCTAGTGTTTAGTGTTTGTTACGTGAAATAGTTCAAATTTTCTCTCTCAAATCCGTTGCAGCATAAAATTATAAGGAAAAATTTTCAAAATAAACCGATTTTGCTAAATATTTAGCAAAATCGATCATTTTGCTAAATATTTAGCAAAATCGATCTTTTTTTTGCCAACAGGTCAAAAAGGGGTTGATTTTAAAAAAACGCTCAGCTGAAAACATACGGGACTACTAGTCATCGACCGCAAACTTTACCTGCACGAAACAGTCATGAAAATGGATTCGCAGGAGTCCAGCAGCGAGACCGATATCCTTCTGGAATTCTTGTCTCAAGTAATTCCTCACAATGAACCCCAAGTTTGGGCACTTGGTGTTGTAAAATGTATAGGAGAGGCCTTTCACCAGAGGAGGAAATGTCCTGGCCTCCGATGAGAGAGAAAGAGAGAGTGCGATGAGAGAGAGGAGGAGGAAAGAAGAAGATGAAGCCATTATTATTATTAGTGTAGATGATGAGAGGAGAGGGAGGGCGGTGTGTTTGGCACAAGCTTAGGTATTAGTGGTTATTTATAGGCATATATATTAGGTAGACATTATAATTAAGTAATGCATGACCAGATGTCATAAATTGATTTAATTTGATTTCTTTATTATTATTATTTTTTGCAACAGGGATGTCTTTATTTGTAGATGGTCTACAGCACATGTTTTACATGGGGTGATGTGCTTTAATCAAAAGATGTTTAAAAAAAAAAGAAATGATAGAGACACACTCTAAGGCACACCGCCAACCACACTCCCTCTTTCTCTACAGTGCAGGGGGCCCCACATGTGATTTTTTTTAAAAAATCACATAGTGCAGGGGGCCCCACATGTGATTTTTTTTAAAAAATCACATGTGGGGCCCCCTGCACTGTAAAGAGAGGGGGTGTGGTTGGCGGTGTGCCTTAGAGTGTGTCTGTAGCGTCTCTCTTAAAAAAAATATGGAGACACGAGTTAAGATTATGATTTCTATTTTGAGAAAAAACCGAGACATTTTTTCCGTACTACTATTGCAGACCATGTCTTTACATCATACAATGTTGTATCGTGATTACAGCTCATCAATTTTATTACGGATGGTGTTTAGCTCTAAATATTAGCTGTAATTGTGCATTGCATGCATTTTTTTTAACCTTTATGCTTGAAAGAGCCATATTTGATCATAAATTAAGGGAGTTTTTGTGCTAATTGGAGAAGAAAATAGTAGTTATATATATTGATCACAATGCTAGGAAGCTGTATCTCCATATGCTAAAAGCACGTATAGTTTTCTAAAATAAATTAGTGAAAAAAAGAAGAAAAATGAGGGGGAAGTTGGTGTAGCCACTTGTTTTCCCTTTTAATCTGGAAACCTGCCCACTGTTTATTATTTTGACTATATTAAAATTGGAAATAGAAGACATTTGAATTATCTCCCCTCTCATCTTAATATGGGTGTCCCTAGCTAGAAGTTAATTGTCAAGTCAATATATGTTACATTGAATGATAATTGATTATGACTAAAGCTTTAATAGCAATCAAGAGGGCTACAATCAAAACACTGAATGATATGTTGTTCATAACCATAAAAAGAACCGTTAAAATTTCAAAGCGTATTTGAGTATCCTATTTATGATGAAATTTGTACTTTTGTAATTAAAAATAATTTTTATATATATATATATAGATATATATATATAATATATATATATGGAAAAGTGAATTCATAAGGTGCACCCTATGGCTCTGCACTCATAAGGAGCGCGGCCTAAATACTACATCTCATTTCTCTCTTTTTTTAACGATTCCGCTCCGTTGAACTGATCTATACACTGTCGTTAAATCCAAACATGGGTCCTCTGGATCCAATTTGGGGTGAACCACTCATGTTTTGACCCTTTGATCCACTCGCTGTAATTTTAAACGATTTCGAATTGAATAGAACTTTTTGCAGCGGCTCAACGAATGTCAACACTCAACGGGTTCACCCCAAAATTGGATGTGTTTTGGTTAAGAACGTTGTAGTCAAGTTCAAACGGAGCGGATTCACAAAAATTTTTAGGAAATGATGTGATTCTAGGCCCGCGTCCTTAGGTGGAGCCTGGGTGTCACCTTAGATTCATTTTCCCAGTATATATAGTATATATATATAATATATAATATTGATTTTTTTATGTTTTTTGATATTATATTTTATTTTTTGCGTTATATAGAGAGAGAGGAGAAGAAAATATTGAGGTAATGTTGTACCGAAGCGGACAATTTTTGTGTTGGTAGTGAGGATGGCAGCAATCCCCATTCACTCATGCAAATGGGGGAGAGCCACAGTGTCACTATGGGTTGAGTAGGTGCATAAGGATATGCAAATCATTTGAGATTTTAGTGGGAGGGGATTATGTGCATGCTCACTGAGCCGAATATAGACTTTTTGGTGTTGGTTTACCAGAACATTACAATTTTCTGCGATATGAGTATGAGTGAGGTAGTATATATAGGTGTAATTGATATAGTATATAATATATGATAGTAGTGATAGACTAGTATATATGATATAGGTTATGTAGGATGATATGATATATGTAAAAGAGAGAGAGAGGACTTTAGAAGACAAAAACAAGGATAAAATAAATCAAGGGCATATTTATTTTGGTCAAAATGTAGTTTTAGTTTTTCTAAAGAATGCCACTTGTAGCATGCGAAAGTGAGAAACTTTAGGCCTGAAAAGGCCCAATGACCTAGTACTGTCTTATCGTTCTTTATTCTTCGAGGCCTGTAAAGAACTGGCCGCCCACGTGAGCTGACTTCATCCGAACTAGCGACTCAGGCACGTGCGTAATGCACGTGCAAAAAAAACCCGAAATTAATTTCATATCGATAATGACATTCTTTTCCTTGTAGCTCAAATAAAATTACTGCTTAATATTTTATATGTTTGTTTACGAAAATTAATTCGGTGAAAAAAAGTAAAGTTATATATATAGAGAGGTGAACATTGAGGAGATCTGAATCCGTGACTGTCTTATAATCCACCTCAAATCATTTACCATTTGAGTCATATTTATGGTTCTTAAATTTTAGTTTTGATTCGTTTTTTTATTTGTACCTTGATTTGATTAATTAAACTTTATATAATTATATAGACTTTTGTTAAAAAAATTTAGATTTTATCTATGTCAATAAAAAATATTGATTAAAATGTTCTAGAAATTAAAAAGATAAAAAATGAATATTCTATTGTATAGACTTTATCTATGTTTATGATAAAATGGATAAAATGTTCTAGAAATAATAAAAGGAGGAAATCTCTTTTGTTAAATTAACTATTTACTCTTTCAACCATAGTTTAAAAGAGGGCATGTCCATCCTTTATCCATTTTTTCGGATCGTCTCACTTGGATTATTATATAGTAGTATAGATATAGATGTTCAACCTAGGTTCTAAAGTTGAGAAAGAAGGAAATTATAAATAATAATAATGATAATAATTAATGGCTACTTTATAATCAATGTTTAGCTTCTTAGAAATTCAATAAGAGAATGAAATACCGAATACGGATGTAGCATTTACAATCTATTTATATCCTAGACTCATGTACTACATCAAATCTAGTCAAAATTATAAGGTTTTTATTTCATAAAAACGAGTTTACTTCGAGACACTCGTAGAACATCTACATAAATTATGGAGCAAGGAGTCCTTTTTTGGGGGGATTTGGATCCTCTCCACTACAAAAAAGTAGTGGAGAGACCACTGCTTTTAATATCAATCGTTGATTATTTAGTAGACGGTTATGATACAATCTAAATCTAACACTTACCATACCCCCGTGTATTGCACTCATTCCTAACTTGCACTACAAGATAAAATCACAACCATTAACTAGATAATCAATGGTCGTGATTATGTAGTGGTCCCTCCACTATTTTTTTGTAGTGGAGAGGATCCGAATCCTTTTTTGGGGGGTTAATTTACATAAAAATTGCAAAAGGAAGACCAATCTTACTGACTTCAGCTTAAGTCACAAAAATCCACGTACAGCCCCCCGACGCAATAGTCTTTCTGTCTAATTAACTAAAAATAATTAAGTTAGGCTTCTTGGGTTTAGGATTAAGAGAGAGAAAATATGATATTTAAATGAAAGTTCAATGGTGAACAGTCATCAAAGTTACCTAATCCATAGTAAAGCATTGTTGCTCCAAACCTAACACAGGAAAATTCCTAACTTGATGACGTGGTGCTTTGCTCAACTCGTAGCTAGAAAATGTTCATAGGGAGCAGGTGGATACTGTTAACTTTCCAAAGCCAATGTACATGACTGACCAATTGCAGTCAATACTGATAGGCAAGTGATTTTTTCCTAGGGATATGTGATAAATATGTACTGTATACACTTTTTCCTGATTGGTGTGTATACTAATATAAAGACATATAAGTGGCTGGTGTGTTGCTACGACACACATTCAAATAGTCAACTATAATCTAAGTATGTTAATGATTTGTGTTGTACGCGGAAGCCACCAATCGTTGTGCTTCGAGGAATCAAACCAAACGCCGAGAGAGAAAGCCAAACAATACAAAATAACGGTACAAACACAAACAATCAATTTTTACGTGGTTCGACAAGTTGCCGACGTCCACGGGCAAGGGGAGATGTGTTTTTCACTAATAGAGAAGGAGAGTACAAACTGAGATTACAAATCATTCAAAACAAACTAACTAATCTCACCAGCAAAGCTCTCAATCTCTCAAACAATAACCCTAACCAATAGCTCAGAAAGATCTCTCTTTTCTGTGCTCAAAATATTCCCCTGACTGCTCCAAGAAACCCTAAAACGTGTGTTGATTTTTATACCAAACACCAATCCCAAAAAGATCAAGAAACCCAAACCAGGCCCAAACCTGACGCGCGGTCGACCGCACTTGACGTCGCGATCGACCAGCCAGAATGACAGAAACCAATAAATAATTATAGGGTTTAGTGGTCGCCCGCCGAAATCGTCGCGGTCGACCGGCCAAAGCTCCGAAAATTACCCTATACTCATGCACGTTTGCGGTCGACCGTAGCTTGTCTCGCAGTCGACCGGCAACTGTCCAAATGCCTGTATGCTCCATTTTTCATGATCTTCTCCATTGTTTTTGTCGTTTCTACAATTCTCCATCTTAGTAAAGTTTTCCCAAAACTGAGCCGACACCAACCAAACCAAATGTCACACTTGTTGCGTCCAGTACGAAATAAAACAAATTCATAATAACAGACTCAATCCACAACAAGTTGGGAACCCAAACGTGAATGCGAACAATCTCCAAATATCGGTATCAACTCACCAAATTGGCCGCATCATAAAATGGTTGCCTACATATCCTCTTGCCCAAGGAATCAAACATTCACGTAGTTCACCCAAATGGTCTCCAAAGACCCTCAATCCAATAGAAGAGTTCTCAATTCTTCACCAACAAATTTGTGGCTGATAGCTCTCTCAATGGCCCCAAAGTAAAACAAACCAAACACCTCCACCTGAGGTGAACCAACGGCCATATCCAAATCCAAACTATGTCCACCAGCTACACTCGAATCAACCAACTCATCATCTGCATCCACATCAAAATGATCCCCAGACTGTGTCACCTCAACTGGAATTCCAAACGATACAGTATGATCTGGAGTATGTAGAGTAATCTCTATCCAACATGGAGTAGCATCACACTCCACCAGCTACGATATCCCAATGATCTGATCAACACTCTCTACCTGCCGAGAGTCAAATGAGACATACCTGCTCAGAACAAAATCAAAAGCCAATACCTGATAATCAAATACACATCTGAATCCTAAATGTGCACTCGGATCAAAGCTCACATCCTCGATGTGACCATATGCTGGGCGACCAAACATCCGAAGCAACCTAATATCTGAAGTAGCTCTATAAGATCCAAAATCTCTAAACGCAGCAGTCGGCAACCTATGACTAAGATGACCCAAATGTGTCGAAGCCTAAACACAAAAACCAATGTTCGACATCAAACATCGATCCTCCTCCAGTAAGGAACGACCCATTAAAACTGTCATCTTATCTCGTCGCCCCAATGTTTTTTTTCTAATAAAGTATCTCAAACTGTCATGAGCTCGGCACAAATGCAGAAAAGAACCCCTACCAAAATTAGAATGATGTATTACCTTTCTGCCAATACACCTCCTCTATCTGTTGTTGACTTCTAGGACTTCATACTAACGGGACTTGGTTATAACCCACAAATGCCTAGAACAGTCCTCAACGCAGGAAACCAAATACCGATTACCTCTCAATGATACCTCCTTGGAAGGCCTCCAAATGACTGAATGAACACCACCTAGAAGACCCCTCGATTGATGGATAGAAGTGCCAAACTCTACCTTGGTCTCCTTGCTCATACCAATGTGCTCACATGACTTCAATCTGCAGGTCAAAGCACTCCTCAACAATCCATGCACGACACCAATAATCGAATAACCCAGCCTCAAATTCTTCTTTCTCAGCCATCTTCCTCAAAGAACCAACAAACCAATACGAAACAACACCGAGAGAAAAAGCCAAATAATACAAAATAACGGCACAAACACAAACAACCAATTTTTACGTGATTCGGCAAGTTGCTTACGTCCACAAGGCAAGGGGGATGGGTTTTTCACAAATAGAGAAGGAGAGTACAAACTAAGATTACAAATTATTCAAAACAAACCAACTAATCTCACCAACAAAGCTCCCAATCTCTCAAACAATAACTCTAACTAATAGCTCCGAAAGATCTCTATTTTCTATGCTCAAAATATTCCCTTGACTGCTCCAAGAAACCCTAAAATATGTGTTGGTATTTATAACAAACACTAATCCCAAACAGATCAGGAAACCCAAACCAAGCCCAAACCCGACGCGCGGTCGACTGTACTTGATGTCGCGGTCGACCGGTCAGAATGACATAAACCAATAAACGATTATAGGGTTTGGTGGTCGACTGTCGAAATCGCCGCGATTGACCAGTAAAAGCTCTAAAATTTTCCCTATACTCATGCACGTTTACGGTCGACCGCAGCTTGTATCGCGGTCAACTGGCAACCGTCCAAATACCTGCATGCTCCATTTTTCCTGATCTTCTCTAATGTTTTTGCTGTTTCTATAATTTGGACTATTGTTGTATGAATGTTTGTGACGTGAAGTGACACACAAGTTCTATTTACTACTATTTTTTGATGATTCCGTCCAGAATCAAACCCTAGAGCATGGTGTTATATTAAAACATCTCCGTAATTAGGATCACCCACAATGGGTTATTTACTATTATTTTATATTTTCACAATTAAATTTTGATTAGGATCAGACATATTTACAGAATGTTTAATTGTCCAGTGTGATCCTATCAAAAGACCTAGCACTGTGTGGGGGTGTTCGAGTCGTAGGGGTGCAAAGCAGAGTGGTAGGTTTGGTATTTCATGGTCCCCTTACGATCGAGGCTAAGAGAACCCCACATAGTGGTGGGGTGTTCTAATAGGATTTCTACATCCTTGTATCAGACCTATCTTCTAATAGAGTTTTACCTCCAATCACAGCAGTTGACAACTCTTTAATAGGATGACTCAAATATGTTGAAGCCTCAGTCCAGAACCTCTTCTGCAAACCATTCCTCGACCACAAACATCGATCCTCCTCCAGCAAGGCACGGTTCTCCAAATTTGCCATCCTATCTAGTTGCCCCAAGATTTTATTTCCAACGAAGTGTCTTGAAATATCGTGAGCTCGGCTCCAATACAGAAACAGGTCCATCTTGTACCTCCTACCAAAATCAGAATGGAATACCTTCACCTTTCTGTCTATCTCACACTTCTTCAATCTGTTAGAGACTACTAGGACTTTATCCATAGGGGATTTGGTTGCAACCCAAACACGCCTAGAACAGTCACCAACAAAGGAAACCAAACTTCTTTTACCTCCCAATGATGCCCCCTTGGAAGTGCCCCAAACATCCATGTGAACTTCTCTAGAATGACCCTTAGCACTGTGAATAGAGTGACAAACTTTACCTCGGTCTTCTTGCTCACATCAACATGTTCACTGGACTTCAAACTGCAGGTCTTTGCACCCTCTTTCAATCTACACGAGGAATCAATACTGGAATGGCCAAGCCCTATATGCCGCAGTCTAGTCGAATCAATAGAAGTTGCGCTCTTCATCACAATCCGAGAGTCTTCCACAATCTTGAGAACCATGTCCTTAATTCGAACATTCAGACCCTCTCCAACCAAAGCTCCAATCGAGATCAAGTTCTTTCTCAAAGAAGGAATATATCTCACATCATTTAACCCCCTAACAGTCCCGTCAAACATCTTGATGCGAATTCTTCCTATCCCAAGGATCTGACATGCACGGTTATCAGCCATGTACACCACATCATTATCTAATTTCTCAAAACTGGAGAATCATTCCCTTCTAGGGCACACATGATAGGTCGTACCACTATCCAACATCCACTCGGATTCCTCCAAATAGCTACATGTAGGACTGATAGAAAGCGAATAAATAGAAGAGTCAGAAATATTACCATCCGATATGATGTTTGTTTCTGATGATGGTTGCGTTCCTTTTCCCTTATGCTTATTCTTCATCCATTCGTCGAGCTTTGGGCAGTCTTTCTTCCAATGACCAGTCTCCTTACACCAAGCACACTGATCTTTTCCAATTGTAGGATGTCCTACTCTAGACTGTGACTTCCAATTCTTTTGGTTTAGACTCTTCCCTCTTGCGGCCAACGCCTCTGCTACCGACTCAATCGAAGTCTCCTTATCCTTCTTCCGAAGCTGATAATTCACCAGTGCAGCAGTGACCTTACTATACGAAAGAGATGCCTTCCCATTAATCAAAGTAAGGACGAATGTCTCATATTCCTCGTCGGGCAAGGAACTCAACAACAACAACACCTTGTCCTCATCTTTAATCTTGACATCCACATTCGCCAAATCCGCAAGAAGCTTCGTGTAGTGATTCATGTGATCTCTAATTGAGGTTCCCTTCTTCAACTAGAAACGATAAAGTCTCCTTTTCAAATGCAAGTGATTCTCAACACACTTTGTCAGATACTTGCTTTCTAGAATCTTCCAAATCTTCTTTGCAGAAGTCTCATTCATCACATCATATTTTAGATCTTGAGTCAAACAAGACCTAATCACACCACACGCCATTCGATTCATCTTCTTCCAAACCTTCTCTTCAATGTCATCTGGCTTGCCATCTAACTCCAAGGTATCCTCCAAATTCTGCGCGTTCAGCGCATCCAAAACCTCGCATCTCCATAATCCAAAGTTGTTTGTACCATTAAACTTCTCCACATCTATCTTCATAGAGTGGATATTCAAACTCTGAATGGTCTTCGCGCCAGAAGCACCACCCTCGACACCCGAAGCATCTTCTTTCCCCGACATCTTTCTCAACGCACTAACTGTTTGAGTCAAAAGTCGGTGCTGTTGAGGAATTCATTATAACTTTGTTCGATTACAACAAATTCGAAAGAATAATCTTTTTATAAGACTTTTTCTACACAACAAAACGAAAATTATAACTTTTGAGAAACAAACACAAAAATCGTCTATCGATCTTTGTTTTCGTGGGACTTTGCCTGTGCCGGGAACGCTTTGGTTCGTGGACCGCCGATTCACAGATCGTGAAGAGGGGGCTTATGATTCTAACTTCGTTATCGAAGTAGAAATTGAAACGATATCTTATCGAAGTAAGATAGTCGTTCTTCTTAAAATCAAGTCAAAGCTTAATTTCAAGGCGTTGCAAGAAAAGAACCCAAATCTCTGCTCTCTCTGCTCTGGAATGCTCTAACAAATGCTCGATCCTCGTCAGAAGTGACCCTAGGGGGGTATTTATAGCCTCAAGGGTCAGTAACTGCAAAAACTTAACAATCGAAGAAGTCAGTACGGCGAGACAGTGTTTACTGTCTCGCTGGGCGAGACAGCGTTTGCTGTCTCGACCCGCGAGACAGTAAATTTGCTGTCTCGCTCAGCGAGACAGTAAATGCTGTCTCGGAAAATGGCAGTTTCTCGCTGTAACTATTCTCTCACGTTTCAAACTCCGTTATTTTGGCAGTTATCCACGTGATTTTCGCCCATGATGTTTCCCACGTCCCTTGGCAGTTAATGGACACGTGTAGGGCAGTTACAAATGTAGTTTTGACTATTTCAACACTGTCTCGCTGGCGAGACAGCAAAGACTGTCTCGCTGGCGAGACAGCAAAGACTGTCTCGCTGGCGAGACAGTTCATACTATCTTCTTTATGTTTGGGATATCTATTAGCATTTTTTGACGCCTACAGATACCCCCTCCAAAGTATTCCAGACTCATTCTTTTATAGAGGAGCATGGGATACTTTGGATAAGATAGATTTTACTTACGATCCCTTCAATGCTTGGCTGAGTAGATCGTGTGGAAGGACTTGTACATGGCTTCAATGCTTGATCTCTTCTGCTTTTAGTCTATTCAGTTCTTCTTAGAATAGCTAAAATTCTCCCGGCGTCGCGTTTATCACTTGACCGTTGTCAAGATCTTGAATTGAAGTTGATATTTGCTCTTGTAGATTCAACTTTTACCATTGAGTTGGTATATCCATTGAGAGTTCCTCAGGTTATCCTTAAGAATATTCAGATTAATATTCTCCAGGAACTTCCTATTGAGGGTGGGAATACAGTTTAGACTCGTGTACCCATTGGAGTATTCATCTGCATCGTAATGCGATATAGAGAGGGTTTATTGTCTCGTTCAGCGAGACAAAATATGCTGTCTCGCTCAGCGAGACAGTGTTTTCTGTCTCGCTGGGCGAGACAGAGTTTTCTGTCTCGCTGAGCGAGACAGTGTTTTCTGTCTCGCTGAGCGAGACAGCGTTTTCTGTCTCGCTGAGCGAGACAGAGTTTTCTATCTCGCTGAGCGAGCCAACGAGTATAAAACTCGAACTTAGGGTTTTAGGGCTTTTTCACGTCGGATTTT
>NC_033797.1:141994743-142002458 GCF_001876935.1 Asparagus officinalis | reverse complement strand
AATAAAATAGGGAAGGGGAGAACTCGGGCATTTTGCAGATCGTATTCTGACTGGTTAGAGACCAAATTATGCCGATGAAGTGAAGAAAGCGCATAACCGGGATCTGGCTGTAAGTAGCAGTTAATTTGTATATTTAATTTTTATAACAATGCATTTTAAATGTGTTAGAATTGACTAGATTGTTTTGGTATATCGCAGGAGAAATTACATGCTAAGGTGCAGGAGCAATTATCACAGACTCAGGTCGATTCTAACACTCCGACCCGATTAAGTAGAGAGGAGGAGGATAGCATCATCGAGACCGTCATTGGACCGAGTAGGAAGAACAGATACAGGTGGAGAGGATCCGAGCATCGGCCGTACGAGTCCAGTACTAGCACCTACGAGTCTGCAGCTCCACCAGGATGCAGTTCTTCTCAAGACCCGACTATGGAGCAGCGGATGAAAGCGATGGAAGATTGGCAGTCGCGTCGGGAGTCGGAGCTACTCCAGATGGCGGAGGAAGAACGGAGGCGTCGGGAGCAGAGGGAGCTGGAATTCACCCAGTTTATATCGACTCTACCTTCTGATGCTCAGGAGGCATATAGGAGACGGTTTTTGGCGGATCAGGTAATATATATATATATGTATATTTCTTTTTTAATTAAATGAATTAAATATAAAATTCTTACTTAGTTACGAGTATGCCGTGTGACTAAATGATATCACACAAACTGTTACACACAAACTATATCTCTCTCCGAAACACAACTAAAATTATATACTTAATGTTTTTATGTGATGGTGGTGTTGATGGTGCGTGCATGCGTAGCGATGGTTGTATTGGATAGTGAGTTGGTTAGTTAGTTGTTATTTTGTTTTGTTGTAGGAGTTTGGTTGGTTGGTGGGTGGGGTTGGGGGATTGTTATTGTGGTGGTGGTGGTGTTATTATTGTTGTGTTGTGGTGCCGCATGCAGATGTATTGTCGTGATTGTTATGTGCGTGCTTGATGTTGGGTTTGGTCGTGGTGGGGGAGGGGGAAGTGTGGGGATTGGGTTGAGCTGGGTACTCGTGCGTGCGTGTGTGCGTGTCGGTGGAGATAGGTACGGGTGCGTGCGTTGTTAAAAACATGTGCGTGCTTGCGTATAATACATAAATATATGCCATGATACTCTCTCTGAATCATATAACATGTAAGAATATGCCATGATACTCTATTATTGCTATACTTGCATGTTATGCCTTGTTGTTTTATAATTTGTTACTTTACTGTAAAATTCAGTTTTTGATGATGTACGTATTGCTCTATAACGTTTTATTTATTTTTTTAGGCTGGGACTTCTCGACAAGGTGGAGTTGGTGATGAGGATGATGATGATCGGGACTGAGTTTATTTGTTTTAACATTAAAAACAATGGGTGTGCTGTATAAATAACATTTCTAATGTTGGGATATTTATTATGTTTTAGTGAAATAATTGTTATATATGCGTGAAATATGTGTTATATGTGCTTGTGTTGTGTAAATTTACTGTACAGGTTATTGTTGTGAAATATATTGTACAGGAATTTCTAATTTTCAAAAAAAAATTTAAAAAAATTTCAAATGATTTTTAGCGACGGAATATCCGTCGCTAAAAGTTCTTTTAGCGACGGAAAACTGACACGCCAGTTGTGCACTAATGTAGTTTTCAGCGATGGATTTTCCGTCGCCAATATATATTGGCGACGGAAAATTATATAGCGACGGAATTAGGGCGACGTAAATACGGTCGCCAAAATTATAAATTGGCGACGGATTTTCCGTCGCCAAAAATTATAGCGATGGTTAGTATATAGCGACGGAAAATTCCGTCGTCAATAAATTATACATAAACGACGGATTTTTCGTCGCTATATAACCGTCTCTATAAATTAGCGACGGATTAGCCGTCGCTAAAGGTAGATTTACCTACCCTGATAATAGTGACGGAGTTTTAGCGACGTAAATTCTTTTTTTCCGTCGCTAAAACTTTTAGCGACGGATTTTGGACTTACGATACATGGGAGCTTGTAGAGCTTCCAAAGGGGCGGAAGGCGATTGGGTGCAAGTGGGTGTACACGAAGAAGGAGGGCATTGAGGGCACTCCAGTGAGGTTCAAGGCTAGGTTGGTTGCGAAGGGCTATGCACAGGAGGAAGGTATTGATTACAATGAGGTTTTCTCTCCGGTGGTGAAGCATTCTTCGATTCGGATTCTGCTAGCTTTGGTGGCACAATATTGATTAGAGTTGGATCAGTTGGATGTGAAGACGATATTTCTTCATGGTGATCTTGATAAAGAAATATATATGACTCAGCCATTGGGATTCCGAGCTGCAGGGAAAGATAAGTTGGTTTGCAGGTAAAAGAAATCCTCGACAGTGGTATAGGCGATTCGATGGTTTTATGCTTGGTCATTCGTACACTCGGAGCCAGTTTGATCCTTGCGTGTATTTTCGCAAGTTGAGAGGAGGTGCGTACATTTATTTGTTGCTTTATGTCGATGACATGTTGGTTGCCTCTAGTTCCAGGTCAGCTATATATGAGTTGAAAGTTCAGCTTTCGAATGAGTTTGAGATGAAGAACTTGGGCGAGACGAAGCGCATTTTAGGGATGGAGATCGGCAGAGACAAGAAGAAGGGCAATATTTGTTTGACACATGTGGCTTATTTGAAGAAGGTTCTACAGCGATTCCATATTAGCATGGATACGAAGCCAGTTGGTGTACCTTTGGGAGCCCATTTGAAGCTTTCAGCTGGCCTTGATCCAGGAGTGGGTCATTGGGACGCTGTGAAATGGATTTTGAGGTACATTCGAGGTACACTCAATGTTTGTTTGGTTTATGAGCAGGACACCACAGGTGGGTAGTTATGCATTGGCTATGTTGATTCGGATTATGCCGGGGATTTGGATAAGCGTCGGTCTACGATGGGGTATGTGTTCACTTTGACCCGTGCGCCGGTGTGTTGGAGATGCACCTTACAGTCTACGGTGGCTTTGTCTACGACGGAGGCAGAGTATATGGCAGTTACGGAGGCTGTGAAGGAGGCTATTTGGCTTCGAGGACTTTTGGAGGAACTTGCTATATCGCAGCGGTCCGTCACCATTCATTGTGATAGCATGAGTGCTATCTATTTGACGAAGAATCAGGTTTTTCATGCGAGGACGAAGCACATTGACGTTCGTTATCACTTCGTTCGGGATGTTCTTGAAGATGGCGATGTGGAGATTGTGAAAGTCCACACAAAGGATAATCCGGCGGATATGCTCACTAAGGTGGTTCCGAGCAACAAGTTTGATCATTATCGAAACTTGTTGCACATTCGTGATTGTTGAGGCCGTTGACGACCATTTGGATGAAATACGGGCGGCTTGATCCCTTGGGAGAGGGGGTACGTAGGCAACCACATTGGTGCAGCCGAGTTTAGAGAGATGACACATTGGTGCTCATGTTGGTGTCGGCTCAGTGTTGGGAATACTTCGCCGAGGTGGAGAATTGTTGGATAGCAGATTCCTAATCTATTTTGGTTTAGGATTCCTAATCTATTTTGGTAACATGAGGTTATTAGGATTCCTAATCTATTTTGGTAATAGGTTATTAGGATTCCTAATTTGATTTGGCTTTTGGTTTAGAATTCCTAGTATGTTTATGATTTTAGGATTTCTATATATATGGAACAATTGAAGGAGAGAATGAGCATTGTTTTGAGCACTTTGAGAGGGAGATATTGTGAGGGAGTTGAGAGCTTTGGTTAGGGTTATATTTGAGTGATTTTGTGAGTTGTAATCCGTTGTATTTCTCCTCCATATAGTGAAATCTCCTCATCCTCTCCCTGTGAACGTAGGCAATTGCCGAACCACGTATATCTCTGTGTTTGGTTTGATTTGTCGTAATTGGCTTGGTTTGTGCAAGTGTGTGGCTTTCTTCTTCCGTGATCTCAAGTTCGTTGTGTGTGCGTGCAACGCTTCCGCATAGGCGCGCGACAGCATGATTATATGCAACCATTTGAATGAGTGGAGGGGATTATGTCACCTCACTACCAAGCACAACTTTTTATGCTTGGTACCAAACATACACATTTTTTCATATAAGAGAGATGAGTATGCTTGGTACCAAGCACAAATTTTATGCTTGGTAGTGAGGTGTCTTATTGCCATCTACTCATTCCAATTCCCAACCACTCCCCAACTCATGTGAATGTGGACCCTGATTTCAATGAGTGAAGGTAAATATGTCACATTACTACCAAGTATAAAAATTTGTGCTTGTTACCAATCATACTCATTTTTTTCATATATATATATATATATATATATATATATATTGCATCATCTAATTTATTAGTTGATGGTGAGCAAGAACATGGCAAATTGTTCGAAGAAAAGATTCCTGCAGTCTATTTGGTTCACACATCTTTATTATTAAATTTTTTTAAAGATTCTCTTTCCATAAACTCTTTTAAAGATTCTCTTTCCATACAAGAAAACAAATAGAAGAAGACACGTTGATTGGGGACAATATTTGGATGCTTCACATGGTTTTCAATACAACATTATCGGTAAACAGATAATGATCCTCATGCTTCCTTTTATCCATAATTGATTCTTGTCTGATCCGATGAACTGCTTATTATGAGTGAAAGTTGTATTGAGAAGAAAAATAAAATGGTACTTTTCTCTGTGCATCCAACACCAGAATTTGTTGGCAGCAAAGCGTAAACTCTAACCACATGTCTGTTGAAAGAGGCGAAAAATCGCATGAAAAGGCGAAAAATCGCATGAAAAAGCAGCTACAGAAATATGTTCTGACCGGTCGACTGATAGGGGTGTATCAGCCAACCGATAACTTGCACACTGTAGGAACTGGGAAAAAGTTCTACTGGACAATCGATCGATGATGCCTTGTCGGTCGACCAATGAACACCTACCAGTCGCCTGATAAATTCTTATCAGTCGACCGATAGCGGGTTATTGGGCTGAATTGTTTCCTAGCTTGTTTTGGATTTGGATGTTTATATAAATAGAAACATGTTTGTTAGGGTTTTTAATCAGAGAAAAGATGTTGTTGTGTGCACTTTGAGAGGGAGTGTGATCTTATTGGTTAGAGTTATTGTGATTGTTTGAGAGTTGTAACCTAATGTGTCTCCTCCATATAGTTAAATCTCCCCATCCTTTCCCCGTGGACGTAGACAATTTGCCGAACCACGTAAATCTCTGTGTTTATGATTGGTTTTGGTTGTTTCATTGTGAATTGTGCTCGTGGTGTTCTTTGATCGTTGCTTACCGACTCGTTGTGAATTTGTGCATGCTTCAGCCGAGCGCAACAATATCAGCAAAAGAAAGAACTAAAGACGGAAAAACAATTTTGTAAATATAGAAATTTAGCAAGGTTTCGAGAATAACATGATTACTTACATCCTCAGAGTACAACTAGATAACCGTTTCCTTAGCGAGCAACAAATGATTGTGTTCAGTCTCTCAAAAATCTCACATCAATGCATTTCTGTTTTTCTCTGTTACGGATTTAAAAAAAAAAAGGATGACTACGTGTACATAGTTAGAGCTTAGGGCTTTAGCCTATATAATATGTAAGGTTGAAAATATAAACATATCCTCACTGACCCCACTTTTCGAGTCTAGTTGCAATTTTGTATGAATTCTAATGTTATGTATTCTCTCAAGTAAATCAAGCCTGGATAAAAAAATTTGGTAAATATGGATCATGACATTAATGGTGCACCGCGGAAATATTACTCTTGGATCACTAAACTTTAAAATTTATGTACTGAACTAAGTGTTGATATCTCCTCCTTGATACGTCGATAATGTCATGCACCATATATATGCATGCAGTAAGAGCTAGCAAGTGTAACTCAAAATCAATTAGGGTTATCTCAAATTGTATTTAATTAGTACGGTTCTGATGCGGAAAATTCTTCCTCTCTTTTCTTTTTATTCTTTTTCTCTTCTGGATGATAAAAAAGTGTGAGAAGAGTAGTTCCAATTTTCTCAATATACCCGAGTCATATTCTAAGATGAAGTGTACCGTGTACAAAAAAGATACTAGGAGGGTCTAACTGCAATTAACAAACTTTATAACATGCTCATGAGTGGGTTCCTTCTTCACATGATGATGGATATAAATATAAGTTGCTTGGCCCTTTTATAACCACATGGCCTTATCACTTGAGCATCACACCACATGGTACATTGACATATATATATCTACCTTTGGAATATATACATGAAATTAGCCAAAAAAAAAATTTCAAGGGACATTCATTGGATACAATAGAAAAAAAAAGCAATATAATGTAACTCCTTCATGTGTAATAGTTCAGCAACTTGCAACTGTGGTTCTTGCACGGAGCACATATTAATATTCATATGTATATAACACCATACGAGGATGAAATGGCCGACACGGAGAATAATTCCAGCCTAGATATATAGTCACAAGATTGATGCCGTCCTAACTTATATAAGTATACTTTGAACTATTGAAATGTGCATTGGATTATCGTATCATCTTCAAATGAGAGAGCAAGTCAAAATTTTCTACACGTTGCCATATTGGACCTCCGCAAGTACTAGAGGAGTACGGGATATGTGAACGAAACCCACGGTTGTAACCGTTAGGGCAGGTAATGTCCCCAACGGTTGGAATCATTGGGACAGAAAAAGAAACCGTTGCTGCAAGTAGCGTTGGGGCTGAATCTGCCCCAACGGTTGTAAACTCTGCCCTAACGGTTTTGCCCGTTGGTACAAATAAAATTTTAATTAAATATTAAAAAAATTATAAAAAAAATAGCACTAACGGTTACAATCGTTGGTGCAAAAGACAGCATCAACGGTCAGCATCAACGGTTGCAACCGTTGGTGTTATAACTTTCACCAACGGTTCTAACCGTTGGTGCAAGTGAGAGGAACGACATTTCCGCACTACTGTATAATAATTTGAGAGGATAGACAAATGTGAAGGAATAGACCATTATTCCTTCAATTTTGTTACAGAATAGAGAGTAAATTTTAGAAAATGGTAAGGATAATTGACTTGGTCATTCGACAACATTATTTACTAATGTGGGTCACATTCTCTCTTTCTTTTTCCCCCCCTCGCGAGAAGGTTCCGTTACTTTCATTCCTCCGTCTCCACCTCAAATTTAAAATTTCATGCGTAACCTCTTCGAAATCATATGATTGGAAAATATAACAAAAACGCAACACAATGTAAGCTAGTTAGTGATATACTTTAAATGAGAGTCATGTTTAACATGTATATAATATATAATTAAAAATATGTTTTAAGAGAGAGAAAAAGATATACCTTCCAAAATTATGTTGATAAACTTACAAAGGTCTGGAGACTTTTCTTATGTATGATAGTTTTTTGTTGCTTCAATCTCAAATTAATATATCTTCATGCATCAACCAAGAAACTAAAAAAAAAAAAATCAAAAAATAAATAAAAGAACATAATCTATTTTTTCATTAGTGATCAATAAAAGTATTACATGAAACTTGAAGCCCACTTGCATTCGTCGTATTAAAGTGAATTTTGAGAACCTTTGAATACCACAGTGGCAACACATTTGGACAGTGAAGGGGAAAATATTACAACAATTATTATCTTTTAATAGATATCATCGATTTTAGTGATTATTTAGTTTGGTTTTCATAAGTTGATTGAGGGCGGGAGGGTTTGCACGGAGATAGAA
>NC_033797.1:141950805-141994733 GCF_001876935.1 Asparagus officinalis | reverse complement strand
TTGATCGTAATCACTCTTTTATAATCAAACAATCATAAGCGCACTGTCTTCCCTCTTTCTTAAAATTTATCTTTCTTCTTATGATTTACTCTACTCCAAGATTATCAAAACATACTTAATTTATGTTTGCTCCCCCACTAACGTCGCCATACACGAGAAATGACATATAAACAGATTTACAAATCATACTCAAATATGATTAGCAACTGCCGGTGCTCTGACCGGTTGGGAGGTTTTAATATGACTCCCGCTTTTCAAAGTTAAATTTTCAGGGTATGGCAGCTCGCCTGCGGTCTCATGAAGTAAGCTCGCCGACTTGCAAACACTTCTGTTAAGCGCTAGTTACTAGTTTTAGCAAATTCTTTATCTTGGAAAATGAACTGCGAATATTCAATAAAAATCGCAGCTACTAATCCAAACAAGTATATTTCAGTATAGACCATAAATTCAATATGTAGTGCCCAGATCAATTTCTTCATTCATCACAGCATATGATAAAATACATTTTTATTCAAATATGAGAAGATATCCGTAAATAACCATGCTATTCGTTTCAGATACAACAATATTTTCCACCTCACCGTATAAAGTATGATCGAACAGATTTTCAAATAATTACACGTAATTTATAAGCTAAACGGATAAAATCCTACAAATTTAAACTCCAACATACATACCTCAGGGAAATCGAAAGCATCCTCTTCTCGTAGCTCAACTGCTTTGTGCCTCAATAGCCATCCCGTCCATTGTCGTATTCATCATAATCTCCGTTGGCTTCAGGCACCCTCTAATTGACTCGTGTCCAAGCTGTTGCCTCTCATTATCCCCAAACCCAAACACCACGCCCTTGTTAGTTACAGCAACAGTGTGGTAGAGACCAGTGCTAATCTGAGAGATGTAGTGGGATCTCAAATTTTCAAGGATCCGTGGTTTCATAATTTTATCTGAGCACCCACGGTCAGAGAAGCCCAAGCTACCAAAGCCCATCCAGCCAAAGGCAAAAACAGATCCCTCGTCGGTGAGAACAAATGTTTTTCTCTTCCTCGCACAAACCTGTCCGTGTGCAACGTGGTTCAAATAAGAACATATAGCAATAGTTCAACTGTGTTCCATAGGGAAAAGAATTCCTGGCTAACGACAATACAAATAAGACTGCAAACAGTCGCAAGTAAAATACATGGTGTCTAAGATGGTCATACACGCTAACTCACATAATGTTTTAGACATATATTAAAACATAGTGTAAAGATATGGTCCAAATATTATGAACAGAAGCCCAACATTATGAGAAGTAATTGCCGTCACAAATGCCAGATTAATTTGTGGAAATTCAGAAATGAGGATGACACTACATGGAACTGTAGTGGTGTGTGGTATATACATGTCTCATTCTGGAAGATGAAACTATCGAAGAGATGAAGGAGAGAGCAAAGAAAAACGTTTATATAGGGACCCAAGATGTGCCTACTGTGTTCCCTACAATTAATTTTCTTTTCCTCTTCCAGGCTGTCGCATATATTAAAACATAGGGTAAAGATATGGTCCAAATATTATGAACAGACGCCCAACTTTATGAGAAGTAATTGCCACCACAAATGCCAGATTAGTTCGTGGAAATTCAGAAATGAAGATGCCACTGCATGGAACTGTAGTGGTGTGTAGTACATACATGTCTCATTCTGGAAGATGAAACTATCGTCGAGATGAAGGAGAGAGCAAAGAAAAAAATTTATATAAGGACCCAAGATGTGCCTACTGTGTCCTCTACAATTAATTTTCTTTTCCTCCTCCAGTCTGTCGCACAATGTAGGAAGACTTTGCAAATTTCACAAAAAGCATTGATATGGGCATATGCTAATTGAGTATGCGGAGAGCCCACAAATGTCCCAAAGCAGAAACAAGATTAAGACCCTTTAAGAAATGTCTACCACACTTCATGCCAGCATGACCGATTGGGAAGTAGAAGACAAACCCAAAAAATGAAGTAGGAATGCAAAGATGATATCATAAAGTATAGATGACAAATGTCCTTATTTAACAAGAGAAATAAGATTTAAGGAAAAACGCTTTCTACACTACAACAATTGGATCTGAAACTACGACTAAATTATCTCTATATCTCCATTATAAATGAGGTGCAATTTAGACAAAAGAAAGATGAGGGAAAGAATCTAGAAGGATGTCTTGTGGATTGCAAGGTTATCAAGAACACAGAGAACCTGGATATACATGCATAAAGGAAAAAAAATATGTAGACTACTGCTCCTGAGATGTGACTTATTACAAGTAGGGCTCTCTGGATGCTAGGTCAAAATGAAATACATTTATCTGGAAGGTGGAAATGACTTATTACAAGTAGGGCTCTCTGGATGCTAGGTCAAAATGAAATACATTTATCTGGAAGGTGGAAATTTTACAGGATGGTGGATACACAACTGCATGTGTATGTGCATGCACGCGCGAGCATGGGTGTTTTGTGTTTGTGCGCGCGCTCATCCGTATTTGTGAGATCGTTCTAGACTTAACCAGAGTTCAACTCTCCTTATTAACCCTCCCCAGTTGTCAGGCTCATCTTTCTAGTAAAGTATAACGTCTAAAATATATCTACTTGATGCAGTGTTTGTTCCTTCAAATTAAACTATCTCGTATTATCTCTTATCAAAAGAATATCTCTTACATTCTCTCTGTCTCTTCTACTGGCTTCTTGGTGATAAGGAAATTTCAGAGAGCCACATGCGGTACTAAAGGAGTCGTTGAGAGTTGAAGATATCTTTCTAATTTACTACCATCCATGAGTTGGAGCATCTGAACTAAATTGCAGAGGTAAGAGGTCCCACTTTTCAGTAGCATATAAAGGATCTGATTTGACATGGCAGAATCTCAGTATAGTAACAGTCATCTGATTCAATGTGAAATCTGTATGTTCTACACAAGTGCGGGGGAGGACGGTAAGTACTGGTGCGGGAGGACATCAAGTCAACCAGTTCAGTACTGGAAACAGTTCCAATGAAGAGCCAGGCAACAATATGGTCAGAACTAAGACCATCCATACTGGTCAATAAGACAAATAGCTTGAGTTTGAGCAGAAGATAAGGCTTCATCCTCACTGTCAATGTTTGAGGAAAAGATCAGATGTAAAGATTAGGACCACATGTTGAACACATTGCCTATGGGCCATGGAAATCCATGAATTGAAAAAAGAAAAAATCCAGTACACAAACTAGAAGTGAGGATAACCACTTGAAGGTCGTTAAACATTATGTATTTATAACAGTGATTGCATGTTGATTGCGGTTAGTTAAACAGCCATGTATATATAGCAGTGCTCACATGAACTGGGCTCAACATGTGTGCAGTATGCGTATAAACAGATAAATACATAAAGATTGTAGCTAGGCATGATAAACGTTTTTCACTACCAATAACTTCATTAATCTCAAGTTCTGCCCACATGTAGATAGGTAGATATATCATAACTATTTACTAGGAATTAGCTTCATTAAGATCAAATTCAATCAATTCTCTAAAACAATATCAAATTCTGTCAGCAGACTGTAAAATGTCGAATTATAACAAACCTGAACAGAAAGGTGGCTTTTCAGACTTGTTAGTAACTCTGGGCTAGTTTTGTCAGTCTCATCACCATGGCCCAAAGCTCCACAATAGCCTCTACCCCATGTGTATACCTGCAAAAACAATTTATAATTTTTATCCATCCTAAAAATTCCACAATAGCCTCTACCCCATGTGTATACCTGCAAAAACAATTTATAATTTTTATCCATCCTAAAAATCTAGCAGTTGCTAAAGGCAAGAAGAAGAAAATTTTCTTGCAATAGTAAAATCAAATATTCAAGACTGGCTTCAATAGAAGTCAATATAGATATATTTGTAATTCTAATTGTCAATAACTTCAATTCAAATCCAAATGTGAATGTGAATTTCCTCCAAATACTCATTGAACACTAAACATATTTGTAACTATTTCATTTAAAAATAGGGTAAGCTACACTTAAATACCCTAAGGTCTGCTAAATTTTCACGAAAATACCCTAACTATTTATCCGTACAAATAAATACCCTAAGGTTTCCAAAAGTTTGCTAAATTTTCACGAAAATACCCTAACTATTTATCCGTACAAATAAATACCCTAAGGTTTCCAAAAGTATCACATGGATACCTGAAAAAGGGTATCAACATGATACTTTTGGAAACCTTAAGGTATTTATTTGTATGGGTAAGAAAGGTAGGGTATTGTCATGCAACATCGGGAAATCTTAGTGCATTTAAGTGTAATTTACCCTTAAGAATATTCTACACAGTTCATGAACATGAAATTATTTGATAAAAAATATTTTCAATTGGTCCATGGAGTTTGATTCTTTTTTAGTAGTACTTGAATTAGTAATTGAAATTTATTCCTTTCTAAAGATGACGGATATATCAATAATTTGGATGATTAAAAAAATATATGAAAGATTATTTGTTAAGAAAGAAACAATTAGACATTAGGATTAGTCTCTCAAGATCAAAATCTAGACTAAAATTGCAAATATGATAACACAAAGTGTATATGATTAACAAACCAATATCTGATAATCAAACAAATCGAATATGTGAATGCTCATATTCGGTTCATTTAGTTATGATGCCAGAAAAAGTACTTGCTATCTCTCAAATATTCTTCTACTCAAACTCAAACTATTAAAAGAAAGCTTTAAGAAGAAAAGTGACTAAACCGTTCGGTAACTATTTAAACAACCACAAAATTATGCAATTGATACTACTGAATTTCACGATGGTTAAATAAGACTCACGTGTCCAATGGAATCAAGTGCTACTGCATGTTCATCCCCAGCAGACACACGGACCACATGAATATTTCGCCTCTTAAATGATTGGATAGCCCGCGGAAGAAGTTCATCACGCTGATCTCCATGGCCAAGGCAGAAGTTGGTGCAGGAACCAAAAGAATGAACTGTCCCATCCTTCGTCACAGCAAACGTATAGCTGGCACCTGCAGCAACCTGAACGACATTGCCAGAACCTTCAAATGATTCAACTTTTCTCGGAATTGGTCTATCAAGAGTATCACCATGACCAAGTTGGCCATGAGTGTTGTTACCACATGTGTACACATGGCCTTGCCTTGTGAGTATTACAGTAAAGCTAAGACCAGTGGCAACCTGCAAAGTGAAAAAAATATAATAAGGATGAACAAAGATAAGTCGATGCTAGTGCAGGACTGCAGATCACAAAATTCTCTACACAAAATATCAAGGAGATATTTATCTGTCCAATCAGAAAAAAAAGATGATTAATAACTAATGAACAAGAAGAAAGCATAATGAGTGAACACAAGAAACTTTGATAACTAACAAGCAAGAAGGAACCATAAACTAAAAAAGGGAGAAAGCAGAAACTTGAAAAGCACAGCGTACTTTATATTTACGAGGTGGGAATCTCAAAATAAAAAAGGGAGAAAGCAGAAACTTGAAAAGCACAGCGTACTTTATATTTACGAGGTGGGAATCTCAAAATAGAAATTTGAATCAATACACAGCATGCAAGCACAGCGTACTTTATATTTACGAGGTGGGAATCTCAAAATAGAAATTTGAATCAATACACAGCATGCGCAATGAATCGTAGAAGAAAAATTATTTAATTTTCCCCTGAAATCTAAATATATCATGCAAATTTTCTCCACATAAACAAATAACGGAAATAAGATAACATTAATGTCGTGTCACATTGTTCTAAAACATACTAGTTAATCATGTGCATTATGCACGTGGCATTAAAAAGAAAAGGAAAACGTAATTACATATTGAAAAGATGTTTTCTGTATATTCTTTCTTTCTTTTTTATCGGGAGATGTTTTCTTTCTTAAACATTTTAACATTAGAAATTTCTATTCAAGAGATGTTTAAGAAATTGAGTTACATTTAGTAAAGGAAGAAAGAAAGAAAGGAAAGCATATTTGTGCAAAATTCTTGTCTTGTGTAATTTAATAAAATACGAAAATGACATTATTGTTGTTTAATTTGATCAATTTTTGAGAAATATGCCAATGAGTATACCATAAAGTACAATATTTCAGCAGCATTTGGATCAAATTCATTGTGCAGGAAACAACAATATAAGATTAGATCTTTTTGTGAGAATTTAATTTTTGAGAATAAAGTATTATAATGACTATTCATACATGCATCTCTAAATGCAACCTCAATCCAAATTAACTGACGAATGCAATAAAGGTTGCATCAGAGTTGTCCTCGAGCTACATGATTTTGCAGTTCTGTATCTTCACATTGTTTCCTACTCTGGGAGAGTGATAGGCCTCCTCTACATGGTAAAAAGTCACATTGGTGTTTAAAATGGACCATACCCTATAGTGTCACTTACTTTCTTTCTTCATATAATAAAGCCAAATAATAATAATAATAATCCAGATAGATGGAACAGAGTGATGGGGTGCCTACTTGAATGCTAGGCCTAACAATTCGGCAGTAGCGAATGCCACTGATCTGTACAATCAACCTTTTTGTTGTTTATAGTTTAGTGATAATATATACATTTAGAATGCACTACTTATGTTTGATACTCTAGAAAGTAAAGGAAACAAATTTAAAAAGTTACAAATATCAGCAGCCAAGGAACTCAAATTTACAGCATGAGCAAGAATGTATCCTAGATCTGTACAATCAACCTTTTTGTTGTTTATAGTTTAGTGATAATATATAGATTTAGAATGCACTACTTATGTTTGATACTCTAGAAAGTAAAGGAAACAAATTTAAAAAGTTACACATATCAGCAACCAAGGAACTCAAATTTACAGCATGAGCATGAGCAAGAATGTATCCTATGATTGCTAAACTAGGAAATAGAATGCTGACTCTTCAATCTACTCCACCAGGCTTCTTGGATTGATGAACAGATGATTGTATTTAACATCATATGTTTAACCATTACAAAACATCTCGTACTTTCTTGGATTGATGAACAGATGATTGTATTTAACATCATATGTTTAACCATTACAAAACATCTCGTACTTGTTTAGAAGACATAAATGTTCTGACTTGCCAAAAAGCCATTCATTTACACAAGAGACTAAACTTTCTAAGTACTGCTCAACATAAAACCCAGCCTATGCTAACACAACATGTATTTACTTGCAAAATATAAAATGGTATGCTTTGGGAAGGTTGTATGCTACCTGCTTGCATGCGATCCCTTTCAATGCATCAACACATGTTGGCCTAAAAACAGCACGCCTTACCTCTCCATGGCCACAACAGAATGATGAATTATCCCCACAAGTAAAGACCTAATTGACAAAGGGGGGAAGGTCATTAATACAAGCTCTATAGTAAGAAACTTCTAAATAGCATCAAATACCTCTCCATTCTCCATAACAAACGCAGCATGGTTGTGTGAAGCAGAGATGTGGATTACACGGGACATGGAGGGAAAATTGATGCGTGTAAATGCTGCACACTGAGTTGTATATTGACCATGACCAAGCACCCCACATAAACTGGATCCACATGAATAGACTGAGGAATCATGAATCAAGAGTGTATGGTATCGTCCAGTATTGACCTGCACCTGGAGAGACAAATGTATCTTTCAATAAAACCTAAGGTCAGCAAAAGAAATATGACTCAAATTAACTTATAATCACATTGTACTTCTTTTGTTCCTACAGATATGGAAGCCAAAATAGACATTGTCCAAGCATTGAAATCCCTATCTAAATTCAATGAAGCAATTAAAAAATGGACTTGAATTACAGTGTTATATTCGGAAACTGAACTTTAGCAGAAAATCAAGTTCAATCATAATCTTAATGTGCATGCTCGTGAAAATATTTCTGACTTTACCCTGTCGTATTAGATAGACTTAAGTCTAGTAGCAACTAGTTCATGTCTTTTACATATTCAATTACAAACATTTGAATGTTCCAATATTTATTCAGATACTTCAGATGCAGTGCTATCTATCTCTACATCCGTATATTAAACTAAAAGGATAAAAACTATCCAATTTTACCACGATTTATATATACAGCAATGGATCGGATTATTTATATATATTTACAACCCCAGAAGCAAGTCTTGCATTCTGCGAGATATTCATCAAGTAAAAGGATTCAATTTGAACAAGATCTAGAACCTAATGCAGGTAAATTAAGCGTTGTCATATATTTTTGATAGGGAAAGCAGTTTCAACCTAATGTCAATGTGTATGTAGTACTAAAAAGACCTAGTTCTATTATGGGCTTGTTCCCTGCATGCTCGGATGCCTAAATTCGAATGTCTGCATGCTTATTCAGAAAATTCACATAGTATATGGACAAAAGGACTGAAATTGAACCAAATGCATATAAATAAAGCACTCTAGCATAACCAAAGAAGCAGTACATTGCCAGCTGACGTCTCCACCGTCCCCGACGACTGCTCCACCGACTGCAAGAACCTCAGAACCTTCTTCCAACACCCCCCGCATCGATCAAACAGCTCCTTTCTCAACCTCGTCGGCATAGCAGCAAACACCTCGTGGCCCTCGCACAGATGAAACGCAGCAAACTCGACCATCGACCTAAAATCATTCGGGTAACTCCCCCGACCCCCTCTAAACAATCTGCAGGTCATCTCCAAGCAAGCGAGGTCCAAAGAACTGAGCTTTCCCGAGCTCAGTATCTCAAGAACCAAATGCGAAGGCAACTCCTCGATCGAAAGGGTCCGACCGCGATCCGCCATCGAGAAAACTGATCAGAACCAAAACCCTAGCCCCTCCCTGAACTACGAGAAGATCTTGAACCTTGAAATTGGGATCTTGGAGAAGATTAACAAGAAAACGTCCGATGGAAGAAGCATAAAAGAGGTTGAAGAATTCGTGGCGGGCCGAGAGGGAGAGGGATCGCTAAGCATCAGAGGAGGAATTCGAGAGAGAGGTTGAAGAATTCGTGGCGGGCCGAGAGGGAGAGGGATCGCTAAGCATCAGAGGAGGAATTCGAGAGATCGAAATCGGAGAAAGATAGAATTAAATTAAAATGAGAAAAAACTGGGGCGGAATTGAACAAATAGGGGAACTGGGAAAGAGAAAGAGGGGGATCTTTTTGACAAATAATTTTCCCACTATACTTCGAGGCGAAGCAGGCGGTGGGGGAATAAAATATTTGGTTTATCTATAAACCCAAAATTTAATACTAATTTATTGAAACCCACCCACTTCTAAACTAACAATTTTTACGCCTAAAATACTATACCAACTTATTTTTAATAAAAATAAAAAGGGAAAAATATTTCAAGGCCCCCCAAAAAAGATCCGGTTGTGGCCCAGACCCAGCAATTAATTCCCTTAGCATTTAGCCCCATAAAATAGTAAAAAATATGGCCCAGCCCTAAAAACCCATTCATATACATGTATTGGGTGTATTTTGACCAACATACCTAAATTACCCTCATCTCTCTCATAGGAAAACCGGCTAAATGGGTTCCTCCTTTGGCGGCGACCGCTCCCATCGCATTTAAGGCGAAGCGACGGAGGAAAGCGGGGGAAAAAGCGCGCGCTCCCTCCATTACTGTGCTGCTTCATCAGCCTTTATTATAAATCGGTTAGTTCTAGATTTCACTATCTCATTAATAAAATTAGGGTATGTTCTTTAACTGTCAACCACGCTTATGCGGCTGAAATCCCCTCAATTACTCCTCACCTCCTCATAACTGTCCTCTAACTGTCCTCATAACTCTCAACAACCCAATGACCGCCGATGACTTGATTTGCATGGTGTCTTTAGGCGAGAATGCCATATTTATGAAGCTAATGTCGACAATAAGCTTTTATGAACTGAAATATGGTGTGGCTGAAAGATTGAAAGCACCTGAAGAATCTTTTTCCTTGATACATAAATCTGAGAGGCACCCCAACCTGAGTTTTTCGGTTGAGAACGAAGATGACCTGAAGTGCATGTTGGAGCACAATCGAAATATTGGTTGTACGGAGATTCATATGCAGGCTGCTGTTAATGTAGAGTGTTCTACATCAGGGAAGAATCAGAAAGTTATTAGCGAAATGTAAGTAATTAATAAACTCTTTATAACATTGTGCTTAGTGTGATGTAAACACTGTTATCTTTTGGTCAACTTTCAATCACCCCTCTGGGCTTTAAATCCCCTGAATGTAACCGTATAACTGTCGTCATAAATTTGAACAACCCCCAACGGGTTCCAAAGAGTTGATGAGCATGGTGCCGTCAGGCGATAATGCTATATTCTGCATGATTTGAAGTGCATGTTGGAACGCAAGTAAATAACTAGAATTGTTCTGATTAAAATGTAAGATGTTGATGCCAAGTAGTGTCCTACTCCTGCAGAAAGTTATTACTGATTTGTAAGTAATAGAATGAACTCTGTTTGAAACTGGGATATGTAGGATGTTGAAATTATGATTTCAGGTTTCGATGCTACTTTGGGGAAAAATAGTTGTCATCGCTGATGGGTACATTTTAACCCTTCAGCTTACAGGTTAATTATCTAAGATATATGTTAACTATTATATGAACATGTTAACTCTCACTGGAACATGTTATACTTTTCTTGAACATGTTAACTTTCGTCTTTCTGGGTTAACCATGTCCATTGTCTGTTAATTTCCACTGCTCTATGTTAAGTTTTACTCAAAATGGTTAATTTTACACCCAGTTAGTTAACTTTTGGTGTGTCCACTGCTCTATGTTAAGTTTTACTCAAAATGGTTAATTTTACACCCAGTTAGTTAACTTTTGGTGTGTTGTGTTAACCATGCATATTGTTAACTTTCATCATAGTGCTGTTAACTTAAGTTATAAGAAGATTATTTAACATAGTGTGCAGGATATCTCACTGTTTGATTAAATTGTGTTATAAGAAGATTATTTAACATAGTGTGCAGGATATCTCACTGTTTGATTAAATTGTGCAACAGGGATGTCTCTTTGAATGCAGATTATAGTTGTCCTCCTCCAGGAAATGCATCCAATTCAGAGAGAATCCAAACTGATTTTTTATCTGGTGAGATTGTAATGAGGGCTGATGATATTCTCAATAACACTTCGAGCATTCCTCAATGGTGGCACACAGCATTAACTGAAAAGGGGCAACAATTTGAAACCGTAACTGAATTGAGACTTTCCTCAATGGTGGCACACAGCATTAACTGAAAAGGGGCAACAATTTGAAACCGTAACTGAATTGAGACTGAATTGAGACTAGCTTTGCAATACTATTCCATGGCCAAAAAATTTGAATATGAATTTCTAAAGAATGAACCCATCCGCATTTGTTGTCGATATAAGGAGACGTATGGATGCCCTTGGATGCTCTTTGTAGCTCCTGTTAAAAATGATAAAAGAATGGAAATCAAAAGGTTTGTGAATGAACACAGTTGCGGACAACATTCTAACTTGTCAGGGCAATCACGGGCATCTCGCAAGTTCATAGCAGCCCAATTACGACCGGTATTAAAGGCACAACCTGAAATCCGCCCAATTGATGTGCAAAAGGACTTCCTCACTCGATTTGGATTGAGACTTAAATACAGTAAGATATGGTGGGGGCAAAGAAAGAGCGCAGCAGGATATGTATGGTGATAGCTATGAGGCTTATGATCAATTAAGATGGTAAATATTACAGTTAATTTATAACTTGTGTGCAAATGTTTATCGTAGCCGCTTTAACGTTAATATGTTACCCTTATGTTCCAATGTATTATATTTATTTACATGTCCAGAAGCGGCATTGTTTTACAGGTATGAGCAAATGGTGAAGCAAACGAATCCAGGAAGCTACATTTGCATTGACCAGAATGAAGGTTCAGAAGACTGTTTATATGTTATGCTGCTTGCATCCAGGGTTTCTTAAATGGGTGTAGACCCCTTTTATTTTTGGATGGGACCTTTTTGAAAGACAGATATAAAGGCATGCTTCTGAGCGCCATAGCCTACGACGGAGACCAAGGAATATTTTCACTTGCGTATTGTATATGTGATCAAGAAAATGTTGATAATTGGAGATGGTTCCTACAAGGCCTATGGTCCATACTGTATGAAAGGTTGGACCCGTACAATCCCCCCCCCACCAATTGGTAATTATTTCTGATGCCGACAAGGGGATTCGAGAAGCCGTGAGAGAATATTTCCCTAAAGCAATTCACTCACGCTGCGTTCTGCATCTAGTTGAAAATTTTAGATCAAAGCTCAAGGATTTGGGAATGAAGGCAAAGGACACACAGGTTTTGGGGAATTTGCTCCAAACTGCTTGCTATAAATACACTATAGCGGAATGGAACGACTACATGAAGGAAATTTATGAGATGGCTCCAGTCGCATATGAGATTGCAATTAATTACTCGCCAGAGCATTGGGCAAATGCCTTCTTCCCTGGCATTAGGTATGCATTCAATCATTATGACGTTTTGCGGTTGATGTTAACTGTTATGCATATATGTGAAGTATCCTTTTTATAGGTTAACCTTCGCTGATATATGTTAACTTTCACCAATATATGTTAACTATGATGTTTTTATGTTAGCCTTTAGCAGTATAGGTTAAGTTTTATGGTCACTTGTTAAGAAGATAACATATTATATGCCCATCATACTTCCTATATGTTGTCCTTTGCAGATATGGTCATGTAACCTCTAATGTCGCAGAATCCTTTAACAGCTGGATACGTGAAGCCCGTTTGTTACGTATCCTGCAAATGGTGGAGCATATCCGAAAATAACTTATGACTCACATGAACAACAGACGGACAATGACGTGTAAGTGGACAAGCTATATTTGTCCTAAAGCTGAGCAGATTGTTAGAGAAAATATGGAAAAATGGCGCATTTTAGAGATTAGGCAATCTAGAGAGGATATTTTCGAAGTGCAATCACATAGAACCACTCACGTTGATTTATTTTCGAAGTGCAATCACATAGAACCACTCACGTTGATTTGGAGAATAGGACATGCACTTGCCGAGCTTAGGACGTAACCCGTATTCATAGAACCACTCACGTTGATTTGGAGAATAGGACATGCACTTGCCGAGCTTAGGACGTAACCCGTATTCTTTGTGTCCATGCTTGTGCAGTCATTATTTATATGAAAAGAGATGTATATCAATATTGTGATTGGTTCATGTCCATAGAAGCGTTTAAGAAGAGCTACGATGAAATATTATATCTCATACTAGACTATGAGAAGCGGAGTGTGCCCAAGGATGAAATCCAGATTTTGCCACCAATTACCACTAAGAGGAGGGGAAGAAATAGAACAAGACGCATAAACAACAAAACCATATACAAACGGCCCGTCAAATGTTCTCGGTGCAAAGTTGAAGGTCACAATAGAGCAACCTGCAATGAGCCCATCCATGACTAGTGTGTTTCAGCTTCTAACAACAATACTTTTGTATGAGACATATATGTGGTTTTAAAGTTGTTAAGTATATAGTGTTGTACTTTTGTAATCTGTGATAATGCCTGTTAGATTCATTTTGTTCATGCTGTTAATAGAAACTGCAAGCATGAGAGACATTTTCAGATCTTCACTTGTCATGGCAAGATTTTGAGTTTAAATAGGTGACTTCTCCAACATATTAGTCACTGTTCTAACAGCTAGCAACCAGTCATTTCGAACAGCCATATTCCAATAGCTAGTAAGTTGTTCCTTATGCAATATAAAATGTGCACATAGGAAAGTTATAAGCTTAATAGATGTTCTAACTTTCCCTTCATTCCCTCTTGAGATTGCGAGATGAAAATGTCAGAGGGTGTTCAGTCATGAGAAGAGGTATGTTGTTTTTGTAACATTCCAACACCCATGAGGCAGTGCAAAAATGGGAGGAACAAGGGTAGATACTTCTGGGGATGTGCAAATTTCCCAAAGAGGCAATGCAAGTTTTTCGCTTGGGCTCACAGTGAAGATGCAATGGTAAGTAGGAATATTCCAGATTGCCCAGAAGTCCCCGTTGAAGATGATATGGCGGTCAAGGCAAAGCAGTTGAAGAAAGCACTGAAGCAAGCAAACCGCGAAGTTGAAAAATGAAAACTTTGTTCATTCTTCCTGTGTTGTTTTTGTATGGTTCTAATATTCATCATCTTTGTCATCTCTAACTGAATTTGGTCAAGTATCACGTGTATACGTTAACGTTTACTATAAATGGTTAAGTTTCAGAGCTATATGTTAACTCTAACTGATAGTGGTCAAGTTTTAGAGCTACATGTTAACTATTACTGATAGTGGTTAAGTTTCAGAGCTACGGGTTAACTTTTATTGAAAGTGGTTAACTTTCAGCGCTATATGTTATCTTTCATACTTATATGGCAGCCAATGCAAGTTTTGTGTCAGAACATCAGTGACATATACTATTGTAGGCTGTCTAAAAATCACAATGGATAGCTGATCCCCATCAAGCCTCAATAATGGAAGTTACAATCGAAACACAAGTAATTTTCAAATCATCGCATCCGCAACTCTACAATCGCTGCAAACACAGCCTCATATCTGAGATGATTGATCTTGATGGATGTGACAACAACATGACTAATATTATATTAGCAACTATTGGAGGTGCCGATGAGCAGTATAATGATTTCAGAAATAAAAGGTTGAACCTGGTCGGTGAGTTGCTTGGTAGAGAGCTGTGGACGAATATTCGTGTAGGCTGTCTAAAAGTCACAATGGATAGTTGATCCCCATCAAGCTTCAACAATGAAAGTTACAGTCAGATAGTTTTCATGCCAACAAACAAGAGCTACGAACAGAGGACTTTTCACATAGATCAAGAAGAGTTACAAATCAACGACACTTCTGACAGCTGATGAAAACTCTATTCAGTAGCCTTCATAATCAACCGTGAGAGTTACAATCTGACGACTTTCACACCCCATAACAAGCAAAGATCAATGAGCCGTAGCCTTTGCGATGTTGTAATGGATGAGGTTACAATCCAACAACCTCTCCCAAACGCAGAGTCCACCTCTGCGTTTCCCAAACTCAAAACGCATACGAACTGTGCGTTCTCTAGTTGACATTCAACTCTGCAACGTAGAGTTAAAACACAAAACGCACGGACTGTGCGTTCTTCAGCAAACACCCAACCCTGCGTCTCAAACTCAAGACGCAAAGTTGAGGTTCAGCACACAAACGGCCTGTGCGTTTCAAATCTCTAGCAGAGATTTAACTCTGCGTCTCAAGCCTTAGGCGCAGAGTTAAGGCCTAGAACGCCAAGTCAGGCGTTTGACTTGTTCAAACACAAGCTGAACGGCCTAACAACCGTTTATCCCACGTTCTGATGGATTCTTGCCCACTTAGGAGCGGATTTAGGGGTTGGTTACACCCCTTATCCCCCTATAAATAACCGCATTACTCAACTGAGTAAGGGGTTGATCGGTTTTAGCATCTAAACTGCACTGAGCTGGAGATTTGGATTAAAACCACCGGAAGTTGGGCTGAGAGGGGAGTTTTTTCTGAAGATCAAGGAACTGATCAGCAGTCAGTTAATCAAATCTCGGAGAATCTCTTCACCAACAACGGGTCTACTCGGCTATTAACCGAATTTTCGGTTCTAACAACTCTGTTACAGAGTTTCAACTCGTTCTGAGTTCTTAAACTCGTTAAGAGTTCTTAATTAGACTTGCAACGCAAGCTAATTACACTAATCGATCATTCGGTTTTCAACAACTCTTTTCAGAGTTTTCAACTCGTTATGAGTTTATTAAACTTGTTAAGAGTTCTAAACCGGATTCATCATACAAGTCAATCATTCTCGTGAGATAGTACGGTCGGATCGTCAACGGAGAGCAAGTTCGACGCAAGCAATCGAAGGAGGCACTCCATCGCTACCAAGAAGAACCCAGTTTTAAACAAAGGGGAGAATCAAATTCATTCTCCTCTCTTTTGTAATCGGAATCCAAATTGTAATCGATTTTGAGAGAATACAAATCAATTTTTCTTTCATTTCTTTTACATCGAATTTTTTCCACAAACAACTATCATCCCTTATAGCCCTGTTATGTATTACATTTCAAACATTTTAGCAACCAAGATTCCGCTGTCAACCAGTTAAACAACCAGTTTCTTACATCTCCTCGTCCAACCTACCCACCAGTTAAATAAAAAGTTTTGATACCACATAACATCTTAACTAGCAACCAGTTACACAACCTTTCTCTAGTTATACATCTAAATTAATATGCCTGTTAGTTTTGCTCCCACAACAATCTGCACAATACATAACTTTTTCTGACATCATTCACTCATCCTTTTCTAGCCCATCCACGTAATTTTTATGTTCCCATCCTTCAATTAGGAGTTCAGCTGCAAGCTTGGCACGGATGACATCGGCCTCGTCAGCGGGATTAGTTACCTGACTGGTATCAGTCCCTTGTATTATAGCCGTTATATATAAAGGAACGAAAAGCCCACAATCAAACCTACATCATATACATTGGAAAGATAGTTAGATATTTGATGCTGAATAAAATGAAAATGTTTAAGTGTGTGAAACACTAACATTCCACGCTGTTGCTCGCAAGGGACGGCTTCATATCGGTACTTCTTCCAAACATTATTGGGATCAAAACCAGCCTTCATGTGATCTATAAAATTAATTACTTTATTTACTGGCTCCATGTATGCACTGTGGCCTGTAGAGCTGTAATGCTTGATAACATCCTCGTCCAACCTTACTTCAACAATATGCCAGTGGTCATGCCGCACAAGCGGGATAAGGAATACTGATTTATTTGTGGCGACATGCTTTTGTATGAACGAGGTGTATAAATGTGCGTAATCTGGGTTCACTGCATAAATGCTATGTTGTATTGCCAAGCAAATAATGATAAGCCATTTGTAAACAGGAGTTAAAAAAATTAGGACATCTGAACACGCAGTAAATCTAAGTATTGCGTAAAAGATTAACATATTGAGAGTAGCATATTGAACTTGCATGGTCATCGATACGCCCGCCACGTAGAAGATAAAGAAGCTCCGTTGAATCAATGCTGCTGTTCAATGTCTTAACAATAATACGTGACCTGAAACATAACAATAAAATCCAAATTTTAACATAAATCAGGCTATATGTTAACTGGATTTGCAAATATAAACATGATTTGGCAAACGTTGGCACAAATAGGTATAAGTTAACATAAACCTATAATCATTAACATGTAACTATGAAAGTTAACATAAACCTATAATCATTAACATGTAATAATGAAAGTTAACATAAACCTATAATCATTAACATGTAATAATGAAAGTTAACATAAACCTATAATCATTAACATGTAACAATAAAAGTTAACATAATGTAGCCACGGTTAATCAGAATGTCTAAACTTACTGATGGGCTGTTTCATTGCAGAACTGAGAGAGCCATCTGTTCTCGTCTGGTGTGAGCTTTTCTGCTATATGCTGAGGCACTCTAAAGTTGTGAACGAAGGTTCCTTCACTATCAATCACACGTATGCTAAAATCATCAATGTTGGGAATACACTCGTTTAGCAACTTCAATAGAGCCTCCTCATTCTTCTTGATTTTCCTCTTCCCAAGAAAATTCCAAGTGCATTCCTCAGGCTTACAATAGAACCTAATTTTCTCCCACTCTTCATCCTTGTGTGGTGATATGTTAATTATATCTGGACGACCGTCCTTCTTCTTTCCTTCAGTGAAAAGGGTTCGGACTAGATATGAGCGAGTCCTCTTTCTGGTAATTGGTCCCCTAATACCCCTTGACACAAGTTTCTTCGATCTCTTGCCGATAAACTTGCACTGATCCTTATCCTCCTCACTAGCCCAAGCTTTCCCCACATTCTCAACCTCCATCTCTTTCCATTCCTCCTTCGCTGCTCCTTCTCTTCTCTTCATGCTCCATCTCTTGCTCTTCCTCTTTCTTCTCATCTTCTCTCTCTTCCTCTTTCTTATCCTCCTCGCTATGCACGGCTTTCTCCACATACACAACCTCCATTTCTTGACATTCACCTTTCTCTGCCTCCTTCTCTATTTGCGCAACAGCCTCGGCAATATGAGAAGCTTCCTTGCCAATGTTCGTTACATCGTCATAATCAAAACAAATTCCATCATCACCCATATCACCCCTATCATTAGAATCAAAACTCTTTCTTATTTTCCTCTGTGCATACCCTTTATGCCTATCATTTTGTGACATAAGTTCCCTCATATTTTTCTTCAGGTCTTCGGGGTCAATCAAGTCTTCGACTCCTTCATAGTACTCCAATTTCTTGTTCAACCTATGTATCTCCTGGGAGCAAGCATCTCATTGAAGGCGCTTGCTAGGCTTGACAGCGTGAAGCAATTTCCAATATATATTGGTTGTATTCCTCCAAAAATAAATTTGCTCTATAGGTGTCAACTTATCTATTTCATCTTCTCTTGAAAAAGCATCAGCGATATGCTGGGATAAAATCTAAAAAGTACACCATATACCCTTTACCCATGTAAATCCACAAGATTAAGCAGAATAGTTATGAAAACCCATAAAAGAAAGTTAACATGAAACAATGCAAATTGAAAATGAATTAATGATAACGATAAAATATTTAACTCAATGTAAATATGCTGTGATGTGTAAAGAGTCATTGCTGCTTACGTAACCCACAGATGAGCTCTTTGGTCTGGCCATCACCTTCTCTTGCTTCCCAGCCTTCTGCTTTTCTTTCTCGTTCATCTTTCTCGGCCTAGTTTGCTCTTTGGTCTGCCCATTACTCCTTTTCTTCTCTTGCTTTCCGGACATTGGGCTTCTATTTTTCCCAAAGCGAGTGAATTCAATCTTCTTCCTGCTGGGCTCCCTTTGAGGGTATTTTTCACCCCATCCAATGCTGAGTGAAATTGGTTTCTCCTCAAGTTTTATGCTTGCTTTCTTGGTCTTAGAGACGATTGTCTCCATCCTCAGCGATCCAGCCGTCCCTCCGACCCTTACCCAGTTGGTCATCGAAGGCTTCCACCTCAAGTTTAGGGCTGGTTTTTTAATGCCAGTCATCTCAAAGTACCAAAGCTATCAGAATCGAAGGATCAATTGTCAAAATAGTTAACTTGCATAACTCTTTCTTGAACTACAACATACTAAATAGCTAGCCTTCACTTCACTAACCCATGTTAACATTACTGGGTACATGTTACCTTTCACTTATTAATGTTAACTTTAATTTTTATATGTTAAAGTTTATGTTAACATGTTAACTTTCACCTATTAATGTTAACTTTTACTTTTATATGTCAAACTTCATGTTAACATGTTGATTTTAACATGTTAACCTATTAACGTCCAATGTTGTACATGTTTTCTAATGCATGTTACCATGACTCCTATTAACTAGATCAAATGTCAAGCCAGATGATCATGCAACATACAGGGATGAGCGGCATGCATCCAGGTACGTATGTAACCCCTGGCTTCCTCATCCCTTGAACAGCAATTTGAATGCCTCTCTTCGTCTCATCAAAAATAAATTTACCCCACGCAATGGTCTTCACTCTCTCGATACTATCTACATATTGAAACAATTGTCTTGGGATGCCTTGAGAGCTGTTGGGGCACCAAATCGTTGCACATTGGTACAATATCTGAAGCAGCACAAAATCCTCAATGTCCTTATTATCAGAGGACTCAACAAGTGTTTCCAGCAACTCCTCGATATATCTCCTCATGCTACCAGCTTCTAGTGTAGCCTTGGCCTTTGCCTTTGCCTTTGGCTTGGCCTTTAGCATTTCTTTCTTATCTTCAAAGTATTGCCTCCAAAGTCGGTTGTGAGGGTCTCTATTCCCGTAGATCAGCTCCCCATCAATGGGAAAGCCTGTGTGAGTATGCACCCACTCTTCATCAAATTTCACTGAAAATAAAGGCATTAACATAGTCAAAATCACGTTTTATTAACATGATTAGCTAATAGTTGACTCTTAAGAGTAAACGTTAACAACAAACACAGATTATTGACATGCATTGCTACTAGCTATCAACAATTGAGAATTGTTTACATGCATTTCTTCCAACCCCACAACACTTCATATTGTTCAGATCTTCCTCCAAAATTAAGAAACTGCTTATACACTACAATAACCAGTCTCTCACCACCATTTCCTTCAAAAAGGAACCCATAAACCACAATTAAAATCAACATCACTCATTTAAAATAATTAAATTCAAAAACCCTCAATTGGTTGGGAACTTACTTCTTCTTTGAGATGGACACATCCTCCCGCGAGCGTCTCCTCTTACGCTCTCGATTTTCCTGACTTTTTATGCTCAATAGGGTTTCTATCGCCTCGTTACTCTCCTCATCATCAGAGGATGGCGGAACAGAATCGCTGGCGTGAGATATCAAGGCGGAGGTGGAGGGGGATAAGTTTGGTAGTTTCTCCTGCGCAAGTCGTGTCGACCGACGCCGGTGACGAACGTCCGCTTCCGTTTGAATCTGGTCTACTTCACCCTTGCGTCGTTTAGGGTCCTTAGCCATTTCTCTTATAATTTTCTTCGGCATTTTCCTTGTGGATTTCCTGGCCGCTAGAGTCAAACTAGGGTTTTCAAATTGGGTTCGCAAGCTGAAGGAGGTTCGAGTTTTAGGGATATTTGTGGGTCTGCAGAGAAAAGAGCACGAGCGAGAGAAAGAGGGAGGGCAGATTTGGGGACGAACAGTTACAAGGGCAATTTCGTCTTTAGAGACGAAATGTGCTCTCAGAGTTGTCTGGGAAATGAAAAAGGGGCTGAAACATTATTGAGTTGGGTATTGGGGGCTTGATCACACAAAAAAAATACAGGGGGCCTAGTCACAACCGGATCTTTTTTTTGGGGCCTTAAAACATTTTTCCCAAATAAAAAATAAGGAAAAAGAAAATGAAAAGGAATTTGAGGAAGGAAATATTTAAGAATGTGTTTCTACTCATTTATTTATAAAAAAAATAGGAAATATATTTCTTTAAGTATGAGTCACGTCTACCAATGAAAATGTGCCGCATAATCTTTTCGCTTTATTTCAACTTGTGAACCAAACAAAATAATATAATCATTATAAGAAATACATTTCTTATAATTGATTTCCTTAATATTTGGCCAACAAAACAGCACTTTAGAATATAGTAACTTGCACTAAAATGTAGCAACTTAAATATAAATATAGTTGATATTGGCTCGATTACATCCTTGGAGTTGAGGATGTCATATACTTTCTGTATACAATCACAATTAGTAATGGTCCCTGTCTTCAATAAAAAAAAGTAATGATATCATGCTGGGGCTCAGTTTGAAGGTCTGATATTTATTTCTTTAAAAAACATATAAATATTAATATATCATTACACAAAATCATAGCAAGAAACTAGAATAAAAGTTCTATCAGAACATTCGAGGGCATGAGATGCCTATATCATTGACTCATAGTTAGAGAGTTAGCTTCATAGTTATAGCTATTCTATCATCAGTTTGATATGACCCCTACTGAAAAGTTAACCAATAGTATATAGAGAATGGATTCAAACACAATTTAGCATGTATTTGGAATAAGGTCGGTTTGAAATAAAGCAGGATAAAACTCTGGTTCTGTAAAGAAAAACTTTTAAATAACAATTGTTAAAAGGGGTTTTTTTTACAAAGACCGTTTTCGAAACTTTGTTGGCAAAGTCAATGGTCCGCGGATTTAATTAGCAAAATGGATCTCTTTTGTTAATTTTGAAAAATATAATTTTTAAAATACACGGGACTAGTAGTCACGTGTAATTAGTGTTGGCTAATCACATGCTAATTAAACTTTAAAAAATACACGAGACTAATTAAACTTTATTAGGATGTAATTAGGCATCGCTAAATTCATGCGACTAGTAATCCCGTATATTTTAAATCTTTATTTTTGCAAAATCGAACTCGGTCGATATTGTTAATTATATATAAAGGGTCGATTTTGTTAATAAAGCTTCAAAAAAGCCTTTTTTTTAATTCTCCTTCGTCAAATGCTGTCATAAATGTGGAGAGAGAAATGGTCAGAGAGGTGTCAGAGAGAGGATCTTGGCCGTCCGCTTGGGGGCTGTTTGGTTGTATGTTTTCACCATGTAAAATGATGGAAAGTGTAAAAAAGTGGGTCCCATTGTCAGCTTCCCCCTTTTTCAATTGTTTGCTTGTAGCTGTAAAAATAATGTAAACTGCTTTACTTTGCTGATGTGGCAGGTAAAGTCAATTCATAAAAAAAAAACCTGAATTGGGCAGAAAGCTGACGACAAGTCAGAAAAAAATTCTAAAAAAATCAGCTTTTTTCAACCAGCGCCTAGGGTTACCTCCTCTTTCGTTCAACCAGCTTTTTTTTCACCTTTCTCCTCCGCTCCTGACTGCAACTCTGTTCGGAGAAGAAGAAAAATCGGCGCCAAGTCTCCGTCGTTTGCTTCCCTTCAAGTCGGAGAAGGAAAAACCGGCGACTCCAAGTCTCCGTCTCCGTCGTTTGCTTCGCTTCAAGATCCGCTCGAGGAAAGGATTTGGTCGAGGTATAAAAATTTCGCCTTTCTCTATTATTTCAAGTTCCCTTTCAAATTTCTTTTATTTTTTGCATCGAGGTATAAAAATTTCGCCTTTCTCTATTATTTCAAGTTCCCTTTCAAATTTCTTTTATTTTTTGCACAAAACTTTAAATTAATTTCGATCTGTCAAACACCCCTTTCAAATTTCTTTCAAAATTTGCCTTTCTCTCAGATTTTTAGTAGATTCCAGGGTTCATATGGGGTCTTTTCGTGTTCGTAGTAGTGGAATTTGAACTGGAGGAAATCAAATTAAGTTATTTGATTGAATTAATCTGAATTAGTTGTTGGTGGGTTAATTGGATTTGAGTTAATTTGAATTGATTTGTTCTGCTTGGTTGCTTTTTTCCCCTTTGTGTTGGCATTATTATTTCTAGTAAGTTAACTTGATTATTAGTGTTGATTGCTGAGAAAAGATGATTTACTAAATGCCTAGTTCATTATTTTGTGCATTAAGGTTCTGCAATTCACAGGCTCTAATATATGGGAAAAACCATACTCCTGGTATACATGGGTTAGAATGATGCTTGCCCTTAAACCTGAAAATCCAATTGGTATAATGCATACATATTTTCTTCCCAAATTTTGAGCTCATGGAAACGAATAACTTCAATCCACTGATTATACATATTTAACAGACTCTAATTGGTATAATCCACTGATTATACATATTTTGAGCTCATGGAAACGAATAACCTGGAAATCCAATTGGTATAATTCACAGACTCTAATATTTTATAGTTTTGATTCATGGATATGCACTTTATTTATGATCCACTGATTATACATATTTAACTTCATATAGCTAAAGATCATGCAAATAACTTCAAGTTAAACATGAGATATACATGCTTATCTCTTGACAAAAAACCAACGTATGGAAAAAATATATTTTTTTATTTCTAGGGATACAAATCCAAATTAAAAGTACTAGGTTTGGTCTAACATTGTACTAAATTACCCAACATAAAGTAAATAAACGATAAATCGCAGTTTTGAGGCTCTAAATAATCTCAAGTATATATTGTTCTAACATTTTGTTGTATGGAATTTTCAAGCACTATTCTTTTCATGCACTATTTCTCAGGAATCATGTTATATTTACTCAAAGCTTGAATGTATATAACTTTCTTAGGCTATAATTTATTACTTTTACTTTCGTACTTTCAAAAACTAATTACTTTCTTACAATATATAAAAAAGATGGACAGAAATGAAGTTATGCGTAGGATGAACAATGCAGCAGCTGTTGCTACTGTACTAGTTATGCTAATGGTATTCATACGCCGATATCAACATCGTCCACTTAAAAGACGTAACATCCCTCGTCATCCTTCGTATGTAAGAGACTTAGACAAACATTCTCATATGCGTCGGATATTAAATGGTAGTACATCGAGTTGTCAAGACTATCTCAGGATGCGTATTGGACCTTTTATGAACTTAGCTCAAATGATGAGAGATGGGGGCTTATTGAAGGACACAATCCATGTTCCTATAGAAGAACAGTTGGCTACATTTCTCTACAAAATGGGACACAAGTCTAAAAATAGGGCTCGCAGAATTGACTTCATACGTTCCGGGGAGACTATTAGCAGGTATTTCAATAAAGTTCTAGGAGCTATTTTTTCTCTTCGGGATAGGTTCATGAAACAAGCCCCAAATGAAACTTCGGCAGAAATTATGGAATCTAGTCAATGGTTTCCATTTTTCAAGGTAAGTTACGTATATTAATTATAAACAGTTATAGCTATTCTATTGAGATGATACTAATTAGGATCTTGAAAGATATTTTTTATTCAGGATTGTATTGGTCTAATAGATGGAACACACATAGATGCAACAGTGCCAACTAAAGATGCTCCTAAATTTAGAGGACGCAAAGGGATCACACAAAATGTTTTGGCTGCAGTAACACCAAATAAACGATTCACATATGTGATGGCTGGTTGGGAGGGAGCTGCAAATGACTTCACAATTCTTAAGGATGCACTATCCTTACCCCCACCAAATGGTTTGAGAGTCTACGAAGGTAAGACATAAACAAAAATTTGATTAAGATGATAAATTAGTCAATATATTAGTAGGTTATATGTAATATAATAATGCACTTCATCAATATTGTAGGAAAATATTATTTGTGTGATTTGTAGGGAAATATTATTTGTGTGATGTTGGATACCCAACCATGCCGGGATTCATTGCTCCTTATCGTGGTGTACGATATCACTTGAAAGAACATAGTGGAAGAGTTCCTAACAATCGTCGAGAGTTATTCAATCTTCGGCATTCAACGCTTCGTAGTAAGATAGAATGCACATTTGGAATCTTGAAAAGTCGATTCAAGATTCTTTCTGCCAAACCTCATCATCCTTTCCCAAGTCAAGTAAACATCGTAATTGCATGTACTATTTTACATAATTATATTGCTATTATTGATCCGAATGATAAGTTCTTGAATGAGTTTATGCATGTAAATGAGGAGGATGGAGATATCTTGAATGAAGATGCACCCATTATTGATTTTACACAACAAATGACTCAACGAGAACAACTTGATACGCGGGAAGAGTGGAAGTCACGACGAGATCAAATTGCATAAGAAATGTGGATTGAATATTGTAATCGACATCGTAAAGGAGTCACGTATGAGACACCTTTTTGAGATTTATATGTAATGTTTGTAATGTGCTATGTTATGCAATTTAAACTTTGTTATGATTTGTAGGATTTGAACATTTCAACATGTATGCAATATGGTATGTAATGTTGCTTTATGTAGAATTTAAACTTGTGATTTGTAGGATTTGCGAGATCAATTTGTTTGTTTTTGTTTCTATAGAGAAGTTCAGTGAGATTATTTGGTTTGCTTTGTTGAAGAACTTTGGATAGTAATAGAAGGCGAGTCAATTTTTGTTTAACTGTTGCCGGAGTTTTTCTTTTGTTAAAAATTTATTTGTGAAGTGTTTGGTTTAGACTTTAGTGATGATGGGAATGTCAAAGCACTCTGTTTTGTATATTCTAGATCATTTCAACATGTTTTGTATATTCTAGATCATTTCAACATGTATGCAATGTGGTATGTAGTGTTGTTTTATGTAGAATTTAAACTTGTGATTTGTAGGATTTGATCGTTTTAAAATATATATATATTTTTGCTATTTGTATGATAATTGTTTTTTCTTTTGACAATGTTTTTGCAAGCAGGGATGGAGAATCAAAATGGCTCATTTCGTCCGAAATTTTATTCTCAAAATAGAGATAGTCAAGAGAGTCAAGAGAGTCAAGAGAGTAAAAATTCAAATGCAGCACTTCATGATAATAGCCCTACAGAAAGAATGCCCCAAATTCCATTCTCATTTGGGTCTTTCCAAACTCCAACATCTGGATATGGTTCTTTCCAAAATCCTATGTCAGGTATGATGCCTCCTCCTTATGCTTGTGGACCATGGATGCAATTTTTAAATGGTACACCAATGCCACAAATGAGATCACAAAGTTCACTCATGAGTGGAACGCCAAGATCATTATCATTTGAACTCCCCTCATCGAATGCTAGTGGCGGGTCTAAGAGGGTAGCTCGTGAACAAGATGAGGAAGTTTCGTCACCTTCAAAAAAACTTAATCAAACTGTGAAAGTGAAGAAAGCTGGAAACATCATGTGGGATGATCAGCAGATACACACAAGTGTATCTGCTGTGTATCTGCAGCAGATACACACAAGTGTATCTGCTGTGTATCTGCAGCAGATACACACAAGTGTATCTGCTGTGTATCTGCAGCAGATACACACAAGTGTATCTGCTGTGTATCTGCAGCAGATACACACAAGTGTATCTGCTGTGTATCTGCAGCAGATACACACAAGTGTATCTGCTGTGTATCTGCAGCAGATACACACAAGTGTATCTGCTGTGTATCTGCAGCAGATACACACAAGTGTATCTGCTGTGTATCTGCAGCAGATACACACAAGTGTATCTGCTGTGTATCTGCAGCAGATACACACAAGTGTATCTGCTGTGTATCTGCAGCAGATACACACAAGTGTATCTGCTGTGTATCTGCAGCAGATACACACAAGTGTATCTGCTGTGTATCTGCAGCAGATACACACAAGTGTATCTGCTGTGTATCTGCAGCAGATACACACAAGTGTATCTGCTGTGTATCTGCAGCAGATACACACAAGTGTATCTGCTGTGTATCTGCAGCAGATACACACAAGTGTATCTGCTGTGTATCTGCAGCAGATACACACAAGTGTATCTGCTGTGTATCTGCAGCAGATACACACAAGTGTATCTGCTGTGTATCTGCAGCAGATACACACAAGTGTATCTGCTGTGTATCTGCAGCAGATACACACAAGTGTATCTGCTGTGTATCTGCAGCAGATACACACAAGTGTATCTGCTGCAGATACACAGTCACGAAGTGCTCCATCCTCTATATTAGGATCTATCTGCGATAGGCATGACCTTTGTCCAGGTACTAGAGGAAAATTTACGGCTATCTCCCTCTTCTCAGAGTTATCATAACTATGAGAGACATCATAAACCAACTTACTTTGATTCCTATTCTTAGAAAAGACCAACGCATTGGAACACATGGTTTCAGAGACAGGTACCGTAGGTCCGTTGTTCACTTTCAGCAAACCTCCAGATGACATCATGGTTGGCACATTCCTGAATATATGCCCCCAGTAAGCAGCCTACCTTTCCGCCATAAATATCCCACATGCTCTCCACTCCTCTCCTCTCTTATCTTCGAAATCTTTTCAAAGTTAAATTTTCAGGGTATGGCAGCTCGCCTGCGGTCTCGTGAAGCGCGCTCGCCGACTTGCAAACACTTCTGTTAAGCGCTAGTTACTAGTTTTAGCAAATTCTTTATCTTGGAAAATGAACTGCAAATATTCAATAAAAATCGCAGCTACTAATCCAAACAAGTATATTTCAGTGGACCACAAATTCAATATGTAGTGTCCAGATCAATTTCTTCATTCATCACAGCATATGATAAAATACATTTTTATTCAAATATGAGAAGATATCCGTAAATAACCATGCTATTCGTTTCAGATACAACAATATTTTCCACCTCACCGTATAAAGTATGATTGAACAGATTTTCAAATAACTACACGTAATTTATAAGCTAAACAGATAAAATCCTACAAATTTAAACTCCAACATACATACCTCGGGGAAATCGAAAGCATCCTCTTCTCGTAGCTCAGCTGCTTTGCGCCTCAATAGCCATCCCGTCCATTGTCGTATTCATCATAATCTCCGTTGGCTTCAGGCCCCCTCTAATTGACTCGTGTCCAAGCTGTTGCCTCTCATTATCCCCAAACCCAAACACCACACCCTTGTTAGTTACAGCAACAGTGTGGTAGAGACCAGTGCTAATCTGAGAGATGTAGTGGGATCTCAAATTTTCAAGGATTCGTGGTTTCATAATTTTATCTGAGCACCCACGGTCAGAGAAGCCCAAGCTACCAAAGCCCATCCAGCCAAAGGCAAAAACAGATCCCTCATCGGTGAGAACAAATGTTTTTCTCTTCCTTGCACAAACCTGTCCGTGTGCAACGTGGTTCAAATAAGAACATATAGCAATTGTGTTCCATAGGGAAAAGAATTCCTGGCTAACGACAATACAAATAAGACTGCAAACAGTAGCAAGTAAAATACATGGTGTCTAAGATGGTCATACACGCCAACTCACATAATGTTTTAGACATATATTAAAACATAGTGTAAAGATATGGTCCAAATATTATGAACAGAGGCCCAACATTATGAGAAGTAATTGCCATCACAAATGCCAGATTAATTTGTGGAAATTCAGAAATGAGGATGACACTACATGGAACTGTAGTGGTGTGTGGTATATACATGTCTCATTCTGGAAGATGAAACTATCGAAGAGATGGAAGGAGAGAGCAAAGAAAAACGTTTATATAGGGACCCAAGATGTGCCTACTGTGTTCCCTACAATTAATTTTCTTTTCCTCTTCCAGGCTGTTGCATATATTAAAACATAGCGTAAAGATATGGTCCAAATATTATGAACAGACGCCCAACTTTATGAGAAGTAATTGCCATCACAAATGCCAGATTAGTTCGTGGAAATTCAGAAATGAAGATGACACTGCATGGAACTGTAGTGGTGTGTGGTACATACATGTCTCAATCTGGAAGATGAAACTATCGTCGAGATGAAGGAGAGAGCAAAATAAAACGTTTATATAGGGACCCAAGATGTGCCTACTGTGTCCCCTACAATTAATTTTCTTTTCCTCCTCCAGTCTGTCGCACAATGTAGGAACGACTTTGCAAATTTCACAAAAAGCATTGATATGGGCATATGCTAATTGAGTATGCGGAGAGCCCACACGTCCCAAAGCAGAAACAAGATTAAGTTCCTTTAAGAAATGGCTACCACACTTCATGCCAGCATGACCGATTGGGAAGTAGAAGACAAACCCAAAAAAACGAAGTAGGAATGCAAAGATGATATCATAAAGTATAGATGACCAATGTCCTTTATTTAACAAGAAATAAGATTTAAGGAAAAACGCTTTCTACACTACAACAATTGGATCTGAAACTACAACTAAATTATCTCTATATCTCCATTATAAATGAGCTGCAATTTAGACAAAAGAAAGATGAGGGAAAGAATCTAGAAGGATGTCTTGTGGAGGGCAAGGTTATCAAGAACACAGAGAACCTGGATATACATACATAAAGGAAAAAAATATGTAGACTACTGCTCCTGAGATGTGACTTATTACAAGTAGGGCTCTCTGGATGCTAGGTCAAAATGAAATACATTTATCTGGAAGGTGGAAAATTTTACAGGATGGTGGATACACAACTGCATGTGTAAGTGCATGCGCGCGCGAGCATGGGTGTTTTGTGTTTGTGCGCACACACATCCGTATTTGTGAGATCGTTCAAGACTTAAACCAGAGTTCAACTCTCCTTATTAACCCTCCCCCAGTTGTCAGGCTTATCTTTCTAGTAAAGTATAACGTCTAAAATATATTTACTTGATGCAGCGTTTGTTCCTTCAAATTAAACTATCTCGCATTGTCTCTTATCAAAAGAATATCTCTTACATTCTCTCTGTCTCTTCTATTAGCTGCTTAGTGATAAGGAAATTTCAGAGAGCCACATGTGGTACTAAAGGAGTCGTTGAGAGTTGAAGATATCTTTCTAATCTACTACCATCCATGGGTTGGAGCATCTGAACTAAATTGCAGAGGTAAGAGGTCCCACTTTTCAGTAGCATATAAAGGATCTGATTTGTCATGGCAGAATCTCAGTATAGTAACAGTCATCTGATTCAATGTGAAATCTGTATGTTCTACACAAGTGTGGGGGAGGACGGTCAGTACTGGTGCGGGAGGACATCAAGTCAACCAGTTCAGTACTGGAAACAGTTCCAATGAAGAGCCAGTCAACAATATGGTCAGAACTAAGACCACCCATACTGGTCAATAAGACAAATAGCTTGAGTTTGAGCAGAAGATAAGGCTTCATCCTCACTGTCAATGTCCATACTGGTCAATAAGACAAATAGCTTGAGTTTGAGCAGAAGATAAGGCTTCATCCTCACTGTCAATGTTTGAGGAAAAGATCAGATGTAAAGACTTGAGTTTGAGCAGAAGATAAGGCTTCATCCTCACTGTCAATGTTTGAGGAAAAGATCAGATGTAAAGACTAGGTATCTCCAATATAAACTCAAATTTATCGTGCAAATACTATGCAGCTACACATAATCTACTCAGCCTATGAGACATAACAGACCACATGTTGAACACATTGCCTATGGGCCATGGAAATCCATGAATTGAAAAAAAATTCCAGTACACGAACTAGATGTGAGGATTACCACTTGAAGGTCGTTAAACATTATGTATTTATAACAGTGATTGCATGTTGACTGCGGCTAGTTAAACAGCCATGTATATATAGCAGTGCTTACATGAACTGGGCTCAACATGTGTGCAGTATGTGTATAAACAGATAAATACATAAAGATTGTAGCTAGGTACGATAAACGTTTTTCACTGCCAATAACTTCATTAATCTCAAGTTCTGTCCACATGTAGATAGGTAGATATATCATAACTATTTACTAGGAATTAGCTTCATTAAGATCAAATTCAATCAATTCTCTAAAACAATCTCAAATTCTGTCAGCAGACTGTAAAATGTTGAATTATAACAAACCTGAACAGAAAGGTGGCTTTTCAGACTTGTTAGTAACTCTGGGCTAGTTTTGTCACGAATTATAACAAACCTGAACAGAAAGGTGGCTTTTCAGACTTGTTAGTAACTCTGGGCTAGTTTTGTCAGTCTCATCACCATGGCCCAAAGCTCCACAATAGCCTCTACCCCATGTGTATACCTGCAAAAACAATTTATAATTTTTATCCATCCTAAAAATTTAGCAGTTGATAAAGGAAAGAAGAAGAAAATTTTCTTGGAATAGTAAAATCAAATATTCAAGGCTGGCATTCAATAGAAGCCAATATAGATATATTTGTAATTCTAATTGTCAATAACTTCAAATCCAAATCCAAATGTGAATGTGAATTTCCTCCAAATACTCATTGAACACTAAACATATTTGTAACTATTTCACTTAAAAATAGGGTAAGCTACACTTAAATACCCCAAGGTTTGCTAAATTTTCACGAAAATACCCTAACTATTTATCCGTACAAATAAATACCCTAAGGTTTCCAAAAGTATCACATGGATACCTGAAAAAGGGTATCAACATGATACTTTTGGAAACCTCAAGGTATTTATTTGTATGGGTAAGAAAGTTAGGGTATTTTCATGCAACATCGGGAAATCTTAGGGCATTTAAGTGTAATTTACCCTTAAAAATATTCTACACAGTTTATGAACACAGAATTATTTGATAAAAAATATTTTCAATTGGTCCATGGAGTTTGATTCTTTTTTAGTATTTGAATTAGTAATTGAAATTTATTCCTTTCTAAAGATGACAGATATATCAATAATTTGGATCATTAAAAAAATATATGAAAGATTATATGTTAAGAAAGAAACAATTAGACATTAGGATTAGTCTCTCAAGATCAAAATCTAGACTAAAATTGCAAAATGTTAAGAAAGAAACAATTAGACATTAGGATTAGTCTCTCAAGATCAAAATCTAGACTAAAATTGCAAATATGATAACACAAAGTGTATATGATTAACAAACCAATATTTGATAAGCAAACAAATCGAATATGTGAATGCTCATATTCGGTTCATTTAGTTATGATGCCAGAAAAAGTACTTGCTATCTCTCAAATGTTCTTCTACTCAAACTCAAACTATTAAAAGAAAACTTTAAGATGAAAAGTGACTAAACTGTTCGGTAACTATTTAAATAACCACAAATTTATGCAATTGATACTACTGAATTTCACGATGGTTAAATAAGACTCACGTGTCCAATGGAATCAAGTGCTACTGCATGTTCATCACCAGCAGACACACGGACCACATGAATATTTCGCCTCTTAAATGATTGGATAGCCCGCGGAAGAAGTTCATCACGCTGATCTCCATGGCCAAGGCAGAAGTTGGTGCAGGAACCAAAAGAATGAACTGTCCCATCCTTCGTCACAGCAAACGTATAGCTGGCACCTGCAGCAACCTGAACCACATTGCCAGAACCTTCAAATGATTCAACTTTTCTCGGAATTGGTCTATCAAGAGTATCACCATGACCAAGTTGGCCATGAGTGTTGTTCCCACATGTGTACACATGGCCTTGCCTTGTGAGTATTACAGTAAAGCTAAGACCAGTGGCAACCTGCAAAGTGAAATAAATATAACAAGGATGAACAAAGATAAGTCGATGCTAGTGCAGGACTGCAGATCACGAAATTCTCTACACAAAATATCAAAGAGATATTTATCTGTCCAATCAGGAAAAAGAAGATGATTGATAACTGATGAACAAGAAGAAATCATAATGAGTGAACACAAGAAACTTTGATAACTAACAAGCAAGAAGGAACCATAAACTAAAAAGGGAGAAAGCAGAAACTTGAAAAGCACAGCGTACTTTATATTTACGAGGTGGGAATCTCAAAATAGAAATTTGAATCAATACACAGCATGCACAATGAATCGTAGAAGCAAAATTATTTAATTTTCCCCCGAAATCTAAATTATCATGCAAATTTCTCCACATAAACAAATAATGGAAATAAGATAACATTAATGTCGCGTCGCATTGTTCTAAAACATACTAGTTAATCATGTGCATTATGCACGTGGCATTAAAAAGAAAAGAAAAACGTAATTACATATTGAAAAGATGCTTTCTGTATATTCTTTCTTTCTTTTTATCAGGAGATGTTTTTTTTCTTAAACATTTTAACATTAGAAATTTCTATTTAAGAGATGTTTAAGAAATTGAGTTACATTTAGCAAAGGAAGAAAGAAAGAAAGGAAAGCATATTTGTGCAAAATACTTGTCTTGTGTAATTTAATAAAATACAAAAATGAAATTATTGTTGTTTAATTTGATCAATTTTTGAGAAATATGCCAATGAGTATACCATAAAGTACAATATTTCAGCAGCATTTGGATCAAATTCATTGTGCAGGAAACAACAATATAAGATTAGATCTTTTTGTGAGAATTTAATTTTTGAGAATAAAGTATTATAATGACTATTCATACATGCATCTCTAGATGCAGCCTTAATCCAAATTAACTGACAAATGCAATAAAGGTTACATCAGAGTTGTCCTCGAGCTACATGATTTTGCAGTTCTGTATCTTCACATTGTTTCCTACTCTGGAAGAGTGATAGGCCTCCTCTACATGGTAAAGTCACATTGGTGTTTAAAATGGACCATACCCTATAGTGTCACTTTCTTTCTTTCTTCATATAATAAAGCCAAATAATAATAATAATAATCCAGATAGATGGAACAGAGTGATGGGGTGCCTACTTGAATGCTAGTCCTAACAATTATGCAGTAGCGAATGCCACTGATCTGTACAATCAACCTTTTTGTTGTTTATAGTTTAGTGATAATATATAGATTTAGAATGCACTACTTATGTTTGATACTCTAGAAAGTAAAGGAAACAAATTTAAAAAGTTACAAATATCAGCAACCAAGGAACTCAAATTCACAGCATGAGCAAGAATGTATCCTATGATTGCTAAACTAGGAAATAGAATGCTGACTCTTCAATCTACTCCACCAGGCTTCTTGGATTGATGAACAGATGATTGTATTTAACATCATATGTTTAACCATTACAAAACATCTCGTACTTTCTTGGATTGATGAACAGATGATTGTATTTAACATCATATGTTTAACCATTACAAAACATCTCGTACTTTTTTAGAAGGCATAAATGTTCTGACTTGCCAAAAAGCCATTCATTTACACAAGAGACTAAACTTTCTAAGTACTGCTCAACATAAAACCCAGCCTATGCTAACACAACATGTATTTACTTGCAAAATATAAAATGGTATGCTTTAGGAAGGTTGTATGCTACCTGCTTGCACGCGATCCCTTTCAATGCATCAACACATGTTGGCCTAAAAACAGCACGCCTTACCTCTCCATGGCCACAACAGAATGATGAATTATCCCCACAAGTAAAGACCTAATTGACAAAGGGGGGAAGGTCATTAATACAAGCTCTATAGTAAGAAACTTCTAAATAACATCAAATACCTCTCCATTCTCCATAACAAACGCAGCATGGTTGTGTGAAGCAGAGATGTGGATTACACGGGACATGGAGGGAAAATTGATGCGTGTAAATGCTGCACACTGAGTTGTATATTGACCATGACCAAGCACCCCACATAAACTGGATCCACATGAATAGACTGAGGAATCATGAATCAAGAGTGTATGGTATCGTCCAGTATTGACCTGCACCTGGAGAGACAAAGGTATCTTTCAATAAAACCTAAGGTCAGCAAAAGAAATACGACTCAAATTAACTTATAATCACATTGTACTTCTTTTGTTCCTACAGACATGGAAGCCAAAATAGACATTGTCCAAGCATTGAAATCCCAATCTAAATTCAATGAAACAATAAAAAAATTGGACTTGAATTATAGTGTTATATTCGGAAACTGAACTTTAGCAGAAAATCAAGTTCAATCATAATCTTAATGTGCATGCTCGTAGTGTTATATTCGGAAACTGAACTTTAGCAGAAAATCAAGTTCAATCATAATCTTAATGTGCATGCTCGTGAAAATATTTCTGACTTTACCCTGTTAGCAGAAAATCAAGTTCAATCATAATCTTAATGTGCATGCTCGTGAAAATATTTCTGACTTTACCCTGTGGTATTAGATAGACTTAAGTCTAGTAGTGACTAGTTCATGTCTTTTGCATATTCAATTACAAACATTTGAATGTTCCAATATTTATTCAGATACTTCAGATGCAGTGCTATCTATCTCTACATCCGTATATTAAACTAAAAGGATAAAAACTATCCAATTTTACCACGATTTATATACAGCAATGGATCGGATTATTTATATATATTTACAACCCCAGAAGCAAGTCTTGCATTCTGCGAGATATTCATCAAGTAAAAGGATTCAATTTGAACAAGATCTAGAACCTAATGCAGGTAAATTAAGCGTTGTCATATGTTTTTGATAGGGAAAGCAGTTTCAACCTAATGTCAATGTGTATGTAGTACTAAAAAGACCTAGTTCTAGTATGGGCTTGTTCCCTGCATGCTTGGATGCCTAAATTCGAATGTCTGCATGCTTATTCAGAAAATTCGCATAGTATATGGACAAAAGGACTCAAATTGAACCTAATGCATATAAATAAAGCACTCTAGCATAACCAAAGAAGCAGTACATTGCCTGCTGACGTCTCGACCGTCCCCGACGACTGCTCCACCGACTGCAAGAACCTCAGAACCTTCTTCCAACACCCCCCGCATCGATCAAACAGCTCCTTTCTCAACCTCGTCGGCATAGCAGCAAACACCTCGTGGCCCTCGCACAGATGAAACGCAGCAAACTCGACCATCGACCTAAAATCATTCGGGTAACTCCCCCGACCCCCTCTAAACAATCTGCAGGTCATCTCCAAGCAAGCGAGGTCCAAAGAACTGAGCTTTCCCGAGCTCAGTATCTCAAGAACCAAATGCGAAGGCAACTCCTCGATCGAAAGGGTCCGACCGCGATCCGCCATCGAGAAAACTGATCAGAACCAAAACCCTAGCCCCTCCCTGAACTACGAGAAGATCTTGAACCTTGAAATTGGGATCTTGGAGAAGATTAACAAGAAAACGTCCGATGGAAGAAGCATAAAAGAGGTTGAAGAATTCGTGGCGGGCCGAGAGGGAGAGGGATCGCTAAGCATCAGAGGAGGAATTCGAGAGACCGAAATCGGAGAAAGATAGAATTAAATTAAAATGAGAAAAAAACTTGGGGGGGAAATTGAACAAATAGGGGAACGGGGAAAGAGAAAGAGGGGGGGGATCTTTTTGTTAAAAGCTTTCGGGAATTTTCCCACAATACTTCGAGGCGAAGCAGGCGGTGGGGGAATAAAATATTTGGTTTATCTACAAACCCAAAATTTAATCCTAATTTATGGAAACCCACGCACTTCTAAACAAACAATTTTTACGCCTAAAATACGGCTAAATACCCATATTGGTATTTTAATTCCACCCTAATTTCCAACAAGGTATTTTAAATAGTCAAACCCGCTTTAAGACATTTTAATTGATCCAATTAATCAATAAGGCATGTTTTCTTGTCGGCGGGCAAATTTCCGACGAGATCTCGTCACGTGCATGACACGTGATGTCTCAAAACTCATTTTTAGCAGCGGCGACGACAACAATCTCGTCATATTCAGCCCAAAGTAGGATAAAATAACGGTTATGACGCCGCCTGAGATCGCTAACCACATCGAATCAGCTGAATATGACGAGATTGTTGCCGTCGCCGCTACTAAAAACGAGTTTTGAGACATCATGTGCCATGCACGTGACGAGATGTGAGGCTCTAGAGCCTCGATTCACCCTGGTTGAGCTATTACGAGCCATGGGAAAACCTGCAGAGTTCAAAGAAGCGATACACAGGAAGAAGAAAGGAACAATAGAGAAAATATTTGAAGAACAGAGATTAGAACTGAGAAGGAGAGGAAAAACTCAATTTCATTCATGATCAATGATCCTTGACATTTTCCTATTTATACATTGCATTCCTCTCAAAGAAACAAAGAAAACACAAAAAGTGCACTGTTTGTGCACGTGCACAAGAACTAACTAACAAAACAGATTCTAACAGAAACAGTTTGCTGAGCTGGACAATTTAACTGAACTGAACATTATTTAAGGCCCTCTTCTTTACAGTCACTTGCAAATTACTCCCTAGGCCTCCAGTCTTTGCACAACAGTCCTTCAACTTGCGTGTCCCTTCTCACTTGACAGGTTTGTATCCACCTTGGCTAGATTGAGAGTGGTATCCCTCCTTGGCACAGTACTGATAGCATTAGTCCCTGACAAATTCCCTCCCCTTAATTTGGACCTTGTCTCAAGGTCAAAAGTGGGAAATCTTTTTACCAACTCCCAGTAAGGCTCCCAGGTAGCATCTAAGTGTGTGCGTTGCTTCCATTTGATGAGAACCTGTGATATCAATCTATTGCCCTTCATAACTGATCTTCTATCCAAAATTTCCTCTGGTTCATCAACAATCTCTTCTACATAGTTAGGAAAATCAACTTGGAGAACCACATCAGTTCCAACCCTCTTTTTCAGCTGAGATACATGAAAAACTGGGTGTATCTTAGCTTGTTCTGGTAAGGCCACCTTGTAAGCAACCTCTCCTATTTTTTCCAGAATTTGATAGGGTCCATAATACTTAGGAGAGAGTTTATGAGGCTTATGTGAAGAAACACTAATCTGTCTATAGGGTTGAAGCTTGAGGAATACCCAGTCACCAACATTGAAGCTCCTGGGACTCCTGTGTAAGTCAGCAAACTTCTTCATGTTATCAGCTGCCCTTTGTAAGCTGTCCTTTAGAAATTCCAGGGCTATATCTCTGGAAAAAAGAGCCTCATCCACTGCTTGAACTTTACAACTTTTAGGAATGTAGGAAAGCAAGGATGGAGGGGGTCTACCATACACAGCTTCAAAAGGAGTACATTGAGTAGATACCTTCCAAGTTGTATTGTACCAGAACTCTGCCAGTGGTAACCATTGGCACCATTCTTTAGGTTTATGACAACAGAAACACCTGAGATAGGCTTCCAAATTCTTATTTGTAATCTCAGTTTGACCGTCAGATTGAGGATGGTATGCAGAACTGAACCTGAGTTGGCTACCTTGCAATTTGAACAACTCCCTCCAAAATGAACTTGTAAATAGAGGATCTCTGTCACTCACAATGGACTTAGGCATGCCATGAAGCTTAAACACACCCTCAAAAAATATTTGAGCCACTGACTGAGCAGTATATGGGTATGAGAGAGCAAAGAAATGAGCATATTTGGTTAACCTGTCAACTACTACCATAATGGTGGATTTATTTCCACTCTTAGGCAAGCTAGTAATGAAGTCCATTGATAACTCTTCCCAAATCAAATCTGGAACTGGCAAGGGTTGGAGGAGTCCTGGGGAGGCCACATTCTCCCCTCTTCCAACCAATCATTTTGTATAGTGGAAATAGCTGAAACCTCAATAGCCTCTGTTGAGACTTCTTCTACATCCTCATATATCCTTGATAATCCATCAGCAGCCTTGTTTAGTCTCTCAGGTTTGTACTCCACAGTGTAGTCATACCCAAGCAATTTGGCAAGCCATTTGTTTTGAATGCCTGTGTGCATTCTCTGTTCAACTAAGTATCTGAGGCTTTGATGATCAGTTCTGATTTTAAAACTCCTTCCTAATAAGTACTGCTGCCATTTCTTTGTAGATAAGATGATTGCCAGGAGCTCTTTCTCATATGTTGAGAGGCTGATATTTCTTCCCTTTAAAGCAAAACTAAAATATGCTATAGGTCTCTCATTTTGCATTAATACAGCCCCAATACCAGAGTCACAAGCATCACATTCAATGACAAAAGTCATACTAAAATCAGGCATTGCCAGGACTGGTGGCTGAGTCAAAGCATTTTTCAGGGAGTTGAAAGCATCTTCAGCACCTGTAGACCATTTAAAAGCTCCTTTTTTCAAAAGACTTGTTAAAGGTTGAGCTATAACACCAAACCCTTTGATAAACTTCCTGTAATACCCTGCCAAGCCTAGGAAACCTCTTAGTCCTTTCAAAGTTTTAGGTATAGGCCATTCAACAATAGCACTAATCTTCAGAGGATCTACACCAACCCCTTCCTGTGAGACAATATGCCCCAAGTACTCCACTTGTTTCTTCCCAAAGCTGCATTTAGACATTTTTGCCACCAGTTGATGTTCCCTCATGAGCTCAAATACCTGTCTCAAATGAATCAGATGTTCCTGCCAGTTCTTACTATATATTAAGATGTCATCAAAAAATACCAATATAGATTTCCTGAGAAACTGTCTGAAGATGTTGTTCATAAGAGCTTGGAAAGTTGAGGGAGCATTTGTTAAACCAAAAGGCATTACCAGGAATTCAAAATGTCCATGATGTGTTCTGAAGGCAGTTTTTGGTATATCATGCTCATACATCCTAATCTGATGATAACCAGATTTCAAGTCAAGTTTAGTGAAGAATTTTGTTCCATGAAGTTCATCTAATAGTTCATCTATGACAGGAATAGGGAATTTATCCTTAATTGTGGACTTATTTAAAGACCTGTAATCTATGCATAACCTCCAACTACCATCAGATTTCTTCACCATAACCACTGGTGATGAGAATGGGCTGTTGCTGGGTCTAATGATACCCTTCTGGAGCATTTCTTCAATCTGATTTTCAATCTCTTCTTTCAAAAAATGTGCATGCCTATATGGCCTGAGACAAATAGGTTTGGTACCTTCCTCTAGAGGGATTTTATGATCTATCTTCCTGGTAGGGGGAAGTTGAGAGAGTTCCTGGAAAATGATCTCAAATTCCTGTATGAGTTTGTGCATGTCTTCAGGCACCTCTCCTGAGCTCAACTCAGTTGATGATTCTTGTAGGTTTACACTGCACAGCTGAATCAGGTAACCTTCTTCTTGTTCCCTGAAATTCTTAACAATGGTTTTCTCATTTACCACTTGCATTTCACCTGGAATGACCCCTTGTAAGACTCTTTTAATTCCCTCACTTACAAAGGTAACTTGCAGTTTCTTAAAATTCAGTGTAATGTCATCCAGTGTCTTCATCCAATCAGCCCCCAGTACAATTTGACTACCCCCCATCGGCATGACCAACATATTAACCTGAATCTTCACACCTTGGCAGTCTAATGGTACCTCCTGACAAACTCCAGCACCTTTAATCAATTCCCCACTAGCCACCAAGACATCAAAATTTTTTGATTCAGTTACTGTCAGCCCCAGTCTTTTAACTAATTTGGTATTGATGAAGTTATGTGTTGATCCAGAATCAATTAGAATGCTGACTGCTTGGTTTTTGTAATAACCTATTATTCTGATGGTATGGGAGGCAGTTATTCCACTTAAGGCCTGTACTGAGATGGAAGGAGCCCCTCTCACTAGGTTCTCTGTTAACTCTAAGGCCATAGAACCTGTTTGATCTGTTTGATCTTCTTCCACATCATAATCCCACCCCCCCTTCTAAAATTCCTTCTAACATGAATAATTTCTTCTCTTTGCATTGATGCCCCCTGTGCCATTTTTCATCGCAAGTAAAACACAAATTCTGGCTTCTCCTCCTTTGTATTTCTTCAGGAGTGATTTTCTTAATTTGGGTAGGGTAATGGTGGCTCCCTTTTACATTAGTATCATGGGTAAAAGTGGATGAAGGTCCTCCTGAATTTGAAGAATTCCAGCCTCCCTTAGGTCTTTTCTCATTTTTCTGTTTATCTTCAAACAGTTTAGCTAAAGAAACTGCACCCTTCAAGGAGGTTGGCCTAGCAGCTGCCACCTCATACTTTAATTCTTCTTTAAGCCCCCCTATGAATTTTTCAAGAATATGTCTCTTTGATGGCTGGTCATCTAACAAACTCAGTGTCTGTTCAAACCTTCCCAGATATTCTCTAACTGTTGAGGTTTGTTTCATTGTTGAAAAGGCATCATAAGGTCTTGAAAGCTCACTAGGACCAAATCTAGTGATTAATTCATCTCTAAACACATCCCATTGGTTGTAATCCTCAAGATTTCTAACCAGCCACCTATACCACTGTAATGCCTCATCTCTCAAATAAAAGGAGCAAACCTTAACCCACTCATCATCCTTGATGTCATAGTAATCGAAAATTTGTTCAGTCTGCTCTAACCATGCCACCACATTCTCACTACCAGAAAAAGAAGGGAAATCCAATCTCAAGGATTTAGGTTGAACCAACTTTTGATTATTGAAGAAAGAATTCTTCTGAGTCATGGAATTACCAAAATTATAAGGTGGTAAATGCTCACCAGAGAAATCAGATCTTCTTTGTGCTCGTTGGTTGATTTCCTGAACTGGATTTCTATAACCAGGACCAAGAAATCCATGATTCCCTCTCAAACTTGAACTCCAGATTTCTTGCTCACTTCTTACTCCAGAGCTTGATCGGGTGAATTCTTGAACTGGATCCCTAAGACCAGAACCAAGAGTTCCTTGATTCCCTCTCAAACCTGAATTCAAGGTTTCTTGTTCATTTCTCACTCCAGAACCTGTTGGCCCTTTGTTCAGGTTCTGAGAATTCTTGAGTTCTTGCAATTGAGACGAGATCTCTCTCAATTGTATAGCTAATTGTTGAAAGTTAGATTCCTGTTGATGATTGAAGGATTGCTGTTGAGTGAGAGCACCTTCCACTCGAGCAAACCTCTCATCTTGATTCATCTCTTCCCAGGAACTTCCTCATGATCCGCCATTGAACCATCCGCAGCATTAGCTTCAGCTTCCAGTTGCTCTGATACTGTGAGGCTCTAGAGCCTCGATTCACCCTGGTTGAGCTATTACGAGCCATGGGAAAACCTGCAGAGTTCAAAGAAGCGATACACAGGAAGAAGAAAGGAACAATAGAGAAAATATTTGAAGAACAGAGATTAGAACTGAGAAGGAGAGGAAAAACTCAATTTCATTCATGATCAATGATCCTTGACATTTTCCTATTTATACATTGCATTCCTCTCAAAGAAACAAAGAAAACACAAAAAGTGCACTGTTTGTGCACGTGCACAAGAACTAACTAACAAAACAGATTCTAACAGAAACAGTTTGCTGAGCTGGACAATTTAACTGAACTGAACATTATTTAAGGCCCTCTTCTTTACAGTCACTTGCAAATTACTCCCTAGGCCTCCAGTCTTTGCACAACAGTCCTTCAACTTGCGTGTCCCTTCTCACTTGACAGGTTTGTATCCACCTTGGCTAGATTGAGAGTGGTATCCCTCCTTGGCACAGTACTGATAGCATTAGTCCCTGACACGAGATCTCGCCGGAAATTTGCTCACCGACGAGAAACCATGCCTTATTGGTTAGTTGGATCAATTAAAATGTCTTAAAGCGGGTTTGCCTATTTACAATACCTTGTTGGAAATTAGGGTGGAATTAAAATACCAATATGGGTATTTAGCCCCTAAAATACTATACCAACTTATTTTTAATAAAAAAAATAAGGAAAAAGAAAATGAAAAGGAATTTGAGGATGGAAATAATTAAGAATGTGTTTCTACTCATTTATTTATAAAAAAAATAGGAAATATATTTCTTTAAGTATGAGTCACGTCTACCAATGAAAAATGTGCCACATAATCTTTTCGCTTTATTTCATCTTGTGAACCAAACAAAATAATGTAATCATTATAAGAAATACATTTCTTATAATTGATTTCCTTAATATTTGGCCAAACAAAACAGCACTTTAGAATATAGTAACTTGCACTAAAATGTAGCAACTTAAATATAAATATAGTTGATATTGGCTCGATTACATCCTTGGAGTTGAGGATGTCATATACTTTCTGTATACAATCACAATTAGTAATGGTCCCTGTCTTCAATAAAAAAAAGTAATGATATCATGCTGGGGCTCAGTTTGAAGGTCTGATATTTATTTCTTTAAAAAACATATAAATATTAATATATCATTACACAAAATCATAGCAAGAAACTAGAATAAAAATTCTATCAGAACATTCGACGGCATGAGATGCCTATATGATTGACTCATAGTTAGAGAGTTAGTTTCATGGTTATAGCTATTCTATAAGCAGTCTGATATGACTCCTACTGAAAAGTTAACCAATAGTATATAGAGAATGGATTCAAAAACAATTTAGCATGTGTTTGGAATAAGACCGGTTTGAAATAAAGCAGGATAAAACTCTGGTTTTGCAAAGAAAAACTTTTAAAATAACATTTGTTAAAGGGGATTTTTTTTTTACAAAGACCGTCTTCGAAACTTTGTTGGCAAAGTCAACCGTTCGCGGATTTAATTAGCAAAATGAATCTCTTTTGTTAATTTTAAAAAATATAATTTTAAAAATACGCGGAACTAGTAGTCACGTGTAATTAGTGTTAATAAAGTTTTAAAAAAGCCTGTTTTTTAATTCTTTAGTTAATTTTGTTAATAAAGTTTCAAAAAAACTTTTTTTGTTAATTCTCCTTCGTCAAATGCTGTCATAAATGTGGAGAGAGAAATGGTCAGAGAGTTGTCAGAGAGAGGATCTTGGCCGTCCGCTTGCTGGGGAGTTGGGGGTATGGTCAGCTGGCTTTCCACGTGGACGTCACTGGCCATTACTAAATCGTGGAAGCTTCTAGAGAGGAACTTGCTCGTTGCTAGTGGGCTTCCACGCGGTTCCCACTACACTGCAGTTTTGCTTGTCACGCTCCAAATTCTAACTATTTATTATAAATTCAGGTGTTAATTTCACAAAACCCCCTGAACTTTGAGGGGTTCTGCACGAAACCCTCTTGAATTTCTTGTATTCCACTAGACCCTTTGAGGCTTTCTTTTTAACCCCTAAGGCGAGGTCATCAGTCTGGTGTTCCACGGGCCAAAGCACATGATAAAAAAAGGCGATAAATACCACATCAAACATTCACAATCTAATAGGATAATCAAAAGAATAAAAGGGCCGTTTTTTAGGGCTTAGGGGTATTTTTCTTTTTTTTATTATAAATATTTATGAATCGCGTAACATGTTAGACTTGTTGGTGCTACTTGCAGTGTTAGGTGAAAAATCTTTAAGGAGTTCCTTCGAATGAAAGATGTTCAGA
>NC_033797.1:141870764-141950795 GCF_001876935.1 Asparagus officinalis | reverse complement strand
CATGTCACAGGGAAATGTCACCAACTTTTGCACAGTCAAAAACCTATACATGAAGTTGATGAAACTCGTTGATTCTTAAGATCCCACCATTTCAGATCCTCTCAAAGCTCCACAAGTCATTCAGAACCAACAAATCCTTTGGGATGGTGGATCATTTTTTGTCACCGAGATCATATCAGTTCTAATCACGGTGACATTCATAATTTAGTTTCTCCAAAAGTATGCATATTACATCGATAGAGATACATCAATGCTACTCTTCCCCCCTCAAGATTTCCCAAATTGGTATGAATGCCTGGTTGCCAATCGATATCAGAACGTGCCCTTGTTCCTAACTCCAACATTAATCCTAATCAGGGCCATGAAAACACCACATGTAAATAAGCTCAAACTTGAGTTGCTAGTTATCATCATCATCAAAGCTTAATGTGAATTTTCACCATCGAATGCAATCATCAATGTGCACCACATGAGTATCTGCAAAGGAAGAAGCGGTAATTTGAATGAGATTATCAGTTCAACGAAGTTAACTTTCATCCATTCGAAAAAAAAGAACTCGACATTCAAAGAAACAAATGCATAAAGCACGGAATGTTTATGCTGGATTGACCTCAAAATTGTTGATAAAGAGTATCAATTTGTGTTCCTTTTAACCTGAAGCAAAAGCTAGAAAAAATTTGAACCACTCATAAAAATCTTAATGAGACAATAGCCAGTTACAGAAAGAATCATTCAAATTGTTCAGTATGACTTGTAAATCTTAACCTAAAAGCATACATCAATAACCATTAACTTGCACAGATTAGTAATGGAATAGATTGTCAGATTCATGGTTCAGCCATTTGCGATAGATATGTCTCGGAAATGTGTTGTTCAGAACATGTAGATCATGGTAAATGTTTGATATGATGATTATCATCCTGTCTATGTGCCAGTCCATAAGACATTCATAATGAAAGCAAGTGCACACATGTTCACAATCATGCACATGTTGATACCGTAGACCCAGGTCACATGCATAGGTGTACGTGCAAGTGCATGCACACACATTTGGTGATTCTACAAAAAGACAGCAAGATGAATATCTTGTTGTTAACTACCCAATAGCAAGCAACCCCAACATTCATCTTGATTTAATTAAATGTCCAAATCTAAGTATATGAGGAAAATGGTTGATTTGGAAACGTCCAATTCATGAATCACACTGTCCCAATATAGACAATTTTAGAAAGATGTTATCCGTTTTAGGAACACTTTGTGTGGTAGCAAAATGATTATGCAGACAAATGATGTCTTAAAGGAAGTTACAAGTTATGCCAACTATATTCATGACAAACAGTGTGGAACGAACTATATATCCATTGAATTCTGTGTTGGATAATATAACGATCTAGACATGAATAATTGAACTAGAAATTCAGATTAAAATTACCGTTCACCGACGAAAATAATGGAAGTCTTCTCCTCTCTCCTCCCGTAGCCAATGATGGGAATTCCGTTCACCGACGAAAATAATGGAAGTCTTCTCCTCTCTCCTCCCGTAGCCAATGATGGGAATTAGGTCTCTTTTCTTCTCCTCCCGTAGCCAATGATGGGAATTAGGTCTCTTTTCTGCATACGGTTGAGAGGAGGGACTCCCACCTTTTATATAGATATTTGTGATTAACCCTACCCATCATGGTTTAATCACAACCATGAGATTACACTCCGATCGATCCTATCCTTTAGATATTCAAGATAATCACTCAACTTGATAAACATGAAACTTGTCTAACCAGACCATGTGGTTAGCATCCTGTTCCTAACTTGAATCGATGGCAACTTTAAATCAAATCCAAAATCGAGTAGGTTGGGCCAAATGGGTTCGTTAGATTAATCGAACCCAACAATCTCCCACTTGGCACAACATACCTCATTTTAATTTTCAAAAAATATTTAAATTTTCAAAACTTTTAAAGTCGGGTGCGCACCCATTTATTTTAGAAAACAACTTGTTGCCATGATTCTAATTAGGATAGTTTCCGAAACCTTTTCCTTAAAACAAAAATGCCACTAATGGTTGATCGTGAAAACACTATATGCTCTAATATGGCACAAGGTCACTCCACGGTCCAACCGCTAGCACCGCTAATGTTCTAAAGACATTTTCCTTATGGTGGTTTTAGTGGAGTGTAATAGAGCCGTACATCCCTTATGGTCAAATCCGATGTACGCCCTTAAGTGTCCTCTGCAACATACACAAACATGTATGCCGTTCTAAAACTTTTACCAGCATCCGCCATGTGAAAATCATCACCTTTAGTCCAGAACGAAAGCCTCAAATATGATGCCCAATCATATTCAGCTTCCGCACAAATTTAAGAGTCTCTTTACTTTAACCTTTATGACTCTATGGACCACTATCTTTAATTCGAGTTTCTTTACGATTAACTTGAAACTCTTTACTTTAAACTTTAGTTTTCTTTACTTTAAAAAATATGTATCAAGCAACAATGACCAATAACACAATGCTTGAAAAATATCAAACTGCTAATATAAAAATCAGCACAATAGTTTCTTTATGAGCTCAAAGCAATCCAGAATATAGTACTTGAAAATAAAACAAAACTACCATGACAACTAAATCTCACTGATCATATAGAATCGAAAGACTCTAAAACACCAATACTGGATACATGTTCCTTGAAGAGCCCTGGAGAAATTCCCTTGGTCAAAGGATCAGCAATCAACAACTAAGTCGGCAGATGAGGAACCTCAATCAATCCTTGTTCGATCTTATCAAGGACTAACAAGTATTTCACAATATAAATTTACTGGTCTCTGAATGGAATCCACTACCTTTAGTTTATTGATAAAATTCTTGAGCCAAGAGGCACACAATATTGCTTCAAAAATAGCAACATACTCTGCCTCCATGGTGGATGTCGTCACTAAGGACTGCTTGGCACTTTTCCAGGAAACTGCTCCTCCAGCGAGCATAAATATATAACCTGATGTTGATTTTCTGCTATCAGCACATCCTGTGAAATCTGAATCTGAATAACCAACTTCTAGATTTTTTTTAGACCTTCTGTAGACCAACATGAAATCCTTGGTCTTCTGCAAATACCGCAAAGCCTTCTTTACAGTTTTCCAATGAGCTACACCAAGATTTTGCTGAAACCTGCCTAATATTCCCACGATATAACTGATGTCTGGCCTGATGCATGACACCACATACATTAGACTGCCAACTACAGAGACATACTCCTCAGAGTTCACGAGCCTACGCTCAACTTTATTTCGTGGGCAATGAAATTTGTTGAACATATATCCTTTGACAACTGGGGCTTCACCTGGTGCACAAAACTTTATTTCATATCGCTGAAGGTTTTTTCTCAATATAAGCCTTTTGAGATAAGGCCAACAAGACTTTACTTCTATCTCTATGGATCTTGATGCCCAAAATATAATGAGCATCTCTGAGGTCTTTCATATCAAAATGCCTCGAAAGAAAAACTTTAGTCTCATGTAGGAGATAAATATCGCTGCTGGCAAGCAATATATAATCTACATACAATACTAGAATGAGAAATCAGCTCCCACTGATTTTGAGGTATATGCAGCGATCGACAGGGTTTTCTCGGAAGCCATATGACTCATCATGTTGCGAGCAACATCTTGATAAGTACGATTTCTTCTTTCAGCTACTCCATTTTGCTGCGGAGAACTTGGGAGAGTATACTGAGGAACAATGCCTTGTGACCATGATATGTGTCGTCCTGATCGCTTTTACTATAGAATTCTCCACCTCGATCAGAACACACATATTTAATCTTTCTTTCTAACTATTTTTTTTAACTTCAACTTGAAAGATCTTGAAAACATCCAGTGCCTCATATTTGTGGTGAAGACAAAAAAAATGGGCATAGCGCGAAAAATTATCTATGAAGGAGATGAAGAATCGCTAACCACTATGAGAGAGAATGGGAAGGTCCACAAATATCTGTATGAATGAGGTCAAGGAGACATTCACTCTTGGAGGCTTCAAATTTTCTCAATTTAGTCATCTTTCCCTTGATACAGTCAACACATGTACAAAATTAGAGAAATCTAACTGTTCAAGAACACCAGATTATACTAAGGATTCCAGTCACTTTCTTGAAGCATGTCCCAATCTCCGATGCCAAAGTATGGAAGAATTACTTTTAAGCCTAGGACGCTTTTTACCAGAAGAAAATGAATTCACAGACATACAGAGAAGGGAAGGAAAAGATGTATCTAAATATAATCTATAAAGACCGTCATTTAAGAAACCATGTATGATAACATCCAAACCATTTCTAATAGAAACAAAACTATTCTCTAAAACAAAACTATAACCAGATTCAGAAAATCTAGAAAAGAAATAAGCTTCTCATAGAAGGTACATAGAAAGCGTCTGATAAAACTAAAGAAACTCCAGAATCCAAGCGCATACTGAAAATCCCAACGAGCTCCACCTCCAAGGGCTGTGAGTTTCCCAAAAACAGCTGCTCATTTGCCCTTGCCTTCCGACTGTGGATTATTCTCTTCCTTTTTCTTCAGCCATTGCTTATACTTCAGACAGTCTCTCTTCATATGACCAGGTTTCTTACAGAAGAAACATTCAACCCTTTCACTTGCTGAAGAAGTGCTAGAAATAGTTGAAATATTGCCGAAAGATTTCTTCCCCTTATTGTGCCCTTGATACTTGAAGGATTTCTTTCCTGCCTTATTTGGTCCAAGCTTGCCATGTGCTAGATTTGTCATCTCAGCTTTTTCTTTCAAAATGTGCTGCCGAACATCACCACTTCCATCATATTTCAGATTAATGAGTTTGACTAGATAATTGTCCTATCTTGCTCTAACGGATCCCTCAAACTGCTTCTTGATGGTCTCAAGCAACTCCTTAGCAGTTTCGCAAGCCGGAATCCCTCCACTAATAGTCTGGTTCACCGATGCTCTAATGATCAGCATTGCAAGCTTATTGGCTTTGACCCACTTAGCATGAGATTTCTTTTCAGATTGACTTGATGACTCATCGGGCTCTTCTGGCTTATCTTCAGTGAGAACATAGTCGTAGTCAAGACACTCAAGTACTATTTCAACTTGCATCTTCCAGTTGCCATAGTTAGAACCGGTTAGGGGCTCAATCCTAGTCAGATGCTTCTGGATAAATTGTCCGTCCATCTGCATTACACCATAGACGTATAAATCAAATGAGACCTTCAATTTTATTAACTTTAATATTTCCACATCCAATTTAGGGTTAGAATGGATGGGTCAGAATGTTTTACGTATGCAACCTTCCACTCTGCGGGACAGGCGGGTGCATCATCTCATCACACCTTTGGGCAAGTGATTTGATATGCTATTCGCCCCCTAAATGTGATATATAATCACCTACAGAACTAGCCTACACAGTATCAGTTTGATTTGAACACTTCCTAACCTTTGGGCAATAGGGTTATTCTCCTCTCACTGACATGTTTCAACTATCCTGCACCACTTATCCTGTAGGGGATTTTCTAGACACCTTTGGGCAAGACTAGTAGTCCACCCACAGATAAGTGCAACCTACCAGTTCAAATGAGACTAAACTCAACCTTAGAAAATTAGGGTATTATAGGTTGGTCACCTTTGGGCAAAACACTAACCTACTCTACCATAATTTCTAAGTGACTGTTTTACTGATCTTCCTTAACCCTATAGGTTGATCTAATACTTCAATCCATTTTATTATGAACCCAAATATTTACCCCACCTGAATTAAGGATATAATCAGAGTAAATCAATTATCTTTATGTGCATACAATAAACTTTATGAATTGTCCAAATTCCTTATTAAAACTTTATGAAATGAAAATAAAAACTGTATAGTTAAAAAGCACACAGAATGATCTTTCCAACGATTATTTATGGGCTCAAAACGGACTTAAAACGGATCTATAGCGACCAAAACAAAATGAATGATCAAAACTGTAATGGGTCGGGTCTGGAAATTAATGGGTGACCCATTTCATAATAGGTTGGGTTAGAATTTGATGGATCCAATCTATTACTGTAGCGGGTCGGGTCCAAAACATACTGGATCGGGTTTTCCTTAATGGGTTATAGAGTTATATAACAAAATTAATAAATAATAGTTAATTATACTAATTAATCTAATTATTTATTTAATAAATAAATTAATTAATTATAACCCTAATTAAAACCCTAACCCTACAGACCCGGCCCTCCGCCGCCGGCCGCATTCCCGCCGCCGCACCGCCATCCTTAACGATTTCAACGATTCGATGGCCGCAACAAAGTTTAAATCATGGCCATGGCTACAGTATATATATTCTAGAATTTTTTTTTTATCTGGAAAAGCTCTGCAGCCATGGCCATGGCTGCTTTCTTTCCTTTTTTTTAATCACAAACCCATGCCTGCTCACGGAAGAATTAATTCTGTTGGCCATGATTTTTTAATCACAACCCACGGAGAATTTTTTTTTAGCAGTTTGACGGCAAACCCGTTCACGTTGAGAATAAAAAAAAAATTTATAATCACAATTTTCAACGTTTTGCATCAACCATGACCATGGCAAACAAAACACAGCCTCATAATCACAACGACTTGACGACAAACAAAAGAAAACTAAGAAGCAATGGCCATGGCTGCTGAAAACGTTGATTTTTTTAATTAATCCGAAAATAAAAACTTTAATTTTAGATCAAAATTCATGCACAAACTTTGCTCTGATACCACTGTTGGATAATATAACGATCTAGACATGAATAATTGAACTAGAAATTCAGATTAAAGTTACCGTTCACCGACGAAAATAATGGAAGTCTTCTCCTCTCTCCTCCCGTAGCCAATGATGGGAATTAGGTCTCTTTTCTGCATACGGTTGAGAGGAGGGACTCCCACCCTTTATATAGATATTTGTGATTAACCCTACCCATCATGGTTTAATCACAACCGTGGGATTACACTCCGATCGATCCTATCCTTTAGATATTCAAGATAACCACCCAACTTGATAAACATGAAACTTGTCTAACCAGACCATATGGTTAGCATCCTGTTCCTAACTTGAATCGATGGCAACTTTAAATCAAATCCAAAATCGAGTAGGTTGGGCCAAATGGGTTCGTTAGATTAATCGAACCCAACATTCTGTACTACAAACCAAAAACAGTACTAAATGTTATGATAGAATGACTAAAATGAAGGAGACAAGGTAAAGCTACTGATATTAGTTTCCATTTCAAGTAACAACTCATACCAATGGAATCAAGTTCTTCTATTATATAAAGAAACAAACAATGTGATGTGAACTGGAACATTGAATCCAAAATATGTATCAACTGCCTGAAATTGAATCATGATAACGATAGACAGAACGGAAAGCTACCCCTGTTGGGTTCGTTCTTCCAGTAGCAACAAAGGTACCAAATCACCAATTATATATCAAGAGGTACTGAATATAGACCTTATTGTTGAAAATCCAAATATATTTATTTTCTTCCATTTCTTCTCCCTTTCCAAGTGATTTATATCTGCAGAAAGCCTTTCCATATGGCATGGGAGGAAGAATGTTAATATTCATAATGAACAGTCCAATTTATTCCCCGAGTTCTATATTTTTCCAATTAAATCTAGCAGAATAAATTGTGAGAAGTAGAAAGATTTGCACTATTTGGACATCATGGAGTGCCTCTTTGTGACAAAGAACGAGTTGAACTATTTATACTATTTGGACAACATGGAAAGTCAAGCTCCAAAATTCCTCATACATGTATGTAGGAAAATTTTGTAGAACACGATCAATATGCAGATGCTAAAAAGATGTGAAAAGAAAACACGATACTAAAAACACCTGTAAAAACACCTCAATACGGTTATCCAGTCTTTGCAAAATTATAAATTTGCCACAATCCAAATGTAGTAGATTGAACCAACAGAAATGCCACTATTCATTAAGCAAACTTTTTCAGAAAATATGAAATATTCTTGATTATTAATATTCCAAAAACTGACATGAACATATTATGAAGGGAATGAATCTCAAGGTAAAGAGATAATAAGCAGTTAATAAAGTACAAGTGCTTGCTTCACCTGGAATGAGTCATAAACTGCAGTAAGCCCATGGAAGGTCATGAAGTTTGCTAGTTCACGATGGATGTTTATGTAAAACTAAAGAATCTAACAGAAAGGACAATTGCAGCTGCAGCATAAGCAATGCACCAGACAACCACTGCAAAAACCATTCTGAAGAAATCCGACATCCTAGCTGCTGCTAATGTGCATTACTTTAGTCCTGAAAAGTTCATTAGAAAAATTCAAAGTTTATTAATAATACGCAGTTTAATGTTCTGATAAGAAACACATTGCAGATTGCAGATACTTAATTTGTCCCGCATTAACTCAAGCTCAACATTACTTTGATAGGACCAAGGAACAATATTGTATTGTTGAGATACTACATTGGTCGAAAGAAAATCTGAAGGCGGATAGTGCTTCCCTCCGTAAAAGTTTGATAAGGAAATGTTATCTCAGAAGCATTAGAAACTTCTGTATCGAATATTCTTTCAAGTTGCTGGTTCAAAATCTTTAACACTGGAAAACTGAGAATGGACTAAAGCTTTAGGCCTTTCTAGCAATCTGGAATGATACTTTGACTACTTAATAATTCTACAACAGTTCCATATTTCCACAACCTATACACTCGAGAAATGGTAAAATTATTCACAAATAAAAAACATTCCTTCTTCAGCTAGCAGTGAAGAACTCAATGAATTAATAACAATGAAACATGGAACTCCTAACATGTTTATATGCTTTGTTAAAAATTAGCATTCAATATTGGGTTAATTGCGGATAGACCCCCTGTACTATAGACAGATTGCGGATAGATCCCATTGTTGCGACTGATGCTTTGAGAAACCAAACCAACGAACGCCGAGAGAAAGACCAAACAAAACACAAACACCAAGGTTTTACGTGGTTCGGCAAATTGCCTACGTCCACGGGGCAAGAAGGGGGTGGGTTTTCACTAATAGAGAAGGAGAGTACAAATTGAGATTACAAATCGCTCAAACGAACCAACTAATCTCACCAACAAATCTCTCAATCTCTCAACCAATAACCCTAACAAATAGCTCAGAAAGATCTCTCTTTTTCTGTGCTCCAAAACCCCAAAACTCTCCTCACAAAACCCTCAAATCGTATTGGTATTTCTACCAAAACAGAAACCCAAACAGACTGCAAATAGGAACCTGAACTTTCCAAAAAACCCGTCATAAGTCGACTTATCAGTCTGCATAAGTCGACTTGGCAGAGCGAAAAACAGCAACTGGAGAAGAGATCATAAGTCGACTTATCAGACCTGATAAGTCGACTTGGCAGAGCAAAAAACCAACAATCCAGAGCAGAACGTAAGTCGACTCATGCACCAACATAAGTCGACTTACCATAAGTCGACTTATGCCTGTGCATGAGTCGACTTATGACCAAAAATCTGCTTTTTCCAATTCTTCTCCACAATTCTCCACCTCGGCGAAGTTTTCCCAAAACTGAGCCGACACCAACCAAACAAATGCCTCACATGCTGAGACCCAAATGAGAGTGTGAACACTCACCCCAAATGTCGATGTCGCTCACCAAATCGGCTGCATCAAAATGACTGCCTACGTATCCTTTGCCCAAGGAATCAAGCCTTCACGTAGTTCACCCAAACGGCCTCCAAAGGCCCTCAATCAAATAGAAAAGTCTGCAACTCTTCTCCAATATCACCAAACGATCTGCAACTGATAGTATTCCCAATGACCCCAAATTGAGACAAATCAAACACCTCCACCTGAGGTAAACCAATGGCCATATCCAAACTATATCTACCAGCTGCAACTGAATCCAAAACCAATCCATCATCTGCATCCAAAACCAAATGATCTCCAACCTGTGTCACCTTAGCTGGAATCCCAAATGACGCAGTATGATCTGGAGTATGTGGAGTAATCTCCACCCAACGTGGAGTAGCATCACTCTCCACCTGCTGCGATATCCAAATGACCTGATCAACACTCTCCACCTGCCGAGAGTCAAAAGTGACATACCTGCTCAGAACAAAATCAGAAGCTCCCAAACGATAATCAACTGAGCCTCCGAACCCCAAACGCGCAATCGGATCCAATCTCACATCCACGATGTGACCAAATGCTGGGTATCCAAATATCCGACGCGACCCAAAATCTGAAGCAGCTCCACCAGATCTAATAACTCCTAAAGCAGCAGTCGGCGACCTATGCATAAGATGACCCAAATATGTCGAAGCCCGCACACCAATGCCAATGCTCGACATCAAACGCCGATCCTCCTCCAGAAAGGAACGACCCATCGAAACTGTCATCTCATCTCGTCGCCCCAAAGTCTCCACACCAATGAAGTGTCTCCTATTGCCGTGAGCTCGGCACCAACGCAAGAAAGGACCCCTACCAAAGCTGAAACAATGAGTTACCTTTCTGCCAATACACTTCTTCCAATTGTTGTTGACTTCTAGGACTTTACACCAACGGGAACTGGTCGCGACCCAATAATGCCTAGAACAATCACCAACTGTGGAAACCAAGATACGATTACCTCCCAATGATGCCTCCTTGGAAGGCCCCCAAATGCCTGACTGAACACCTCCAAAAAGACCCCTCGCTCGATGGATAGAAGTGCCAAACTCCACCACGGTCTCGCTCATCCTAATGTGCTCACAGGACTTCAATCTGCAGGTCATAGCACTCCTCAACAACCAATGCACGGTATTACCAATCATATACCCCAGCACCAAACAATGCCACAGTCTAGCCGAATCTGATGAAGTCGTCATTTCCCTATCAATCACCGTGCTTCCGTGCAAATAATACAAATTTCTTCTTCTGACGCCCTTCATCACAATCATGGACCCAAATGTAACCTTCAAGCGTGCATCCGCCAAGGTCACCCTATAGCCAGCTGCCTCCAAAGCTCCAAGTGAAATGATGTTCTTCTTCAACTGAGGAACGAACCTCACTCCAACCAACTCCCGAATCACCCCGTCACTCATCCTGATCCGAACAGTACCAATACCACCAATAGAGCATTTGTGATCATTCCCCATGAGCACGAAATCCCCTCTTTCCAACTCCTGAAAGCTGGAGAACCAATCCCTCCTAGGGCAAATGTGGTATGTAGCACCCGAATCCAATATCCACTCTGTAGAGTAGGCAACACAAACTGACGGCAGTGCAGATAACGAGTAGCCCGAAGAATCCGAATCTGAATCGTTGCCACTAGCCTTGACAACATTCGCCTCTGAAGCTTGAATAGCTTTTCCCTTATTCTTCCCGGCTCGATCAACTAACTTTGGGCAATCGGCTTTCCAATGTCCATCTTCTTTGCAAAAGGCACATTGATTCTTACGAACTCCAAGATGTGCCCCTCTAGACTGCGACCTCCCACTACGGTTTGGACCCTTTGCTCTTGCGACCAACGCCCCCGCTACCGGCTCAAACGAAGTCTCCTTATCCTTCTTTCGAAGCTGATAATTCACAAGTGCAGCGGTGACCTCACTATACGAAAGAGATGCCTTCCCATTAATAAGAGTAAGAACGAAGGTCTCATATTCCTCGTCAGGCAAGGAACTCAATAGCAACAACGCCTTGTCCTCATCTTCAATCTTAACATCCACATTCGCCAAATCCGCAAGAAGCTTCGTGTAGTGGTTCATGTGATCACCAATGGAGGTTCCTTTCTTCAACTGGAAGCGGTAAAGCCTCCTCTTCAAATGCAAGCGATTCTCCACACTCTTGGTCAAATACTTGCTCTCAAGGATCTCCCAAATCTTCTTTGCAGAAGTCTCATTGATCACATCATACTTTAGATCTTGAGTGAGACAAGACCTAATCACACCACACGCCGTTCGATTCATCTTTTTCCAAACCTTCTCATCAATGTTGTCCGGTTTCCCGTCCAACTCCAACGTATCTTCCAAATTTTGCGCGTTGAGCGCATCCATGACTTCGCATCGCCAAAGTCCAAAATTGTTTGTGCCATTGAACTTTTCCACATCAATCTTCATTGAGTGGATATTCAAGCTTTGGACGGTCTTCACGCCGGAAGTACTGCCCACAACTCCTTCTTTCTCGGCCATAATCCTCAAGGCACCACCAAACCAATGCGGAAACAAACGAGAAATAGATCCAAACTGAAAAAGACGAGATTTTTACAAAAAAAGATCCCACCTTTATCACCAAACGAAGCCCTAGATGAACTTCCAAAGCGATCTACTCCTCCAAATAGCCCAAGCGTTGCCCGTGCTCTGATACCACTTGTTGTGACTGATGCTTTGAGAAACCAAACCAACGAACGCCGAGAGAAAGACCAAACAAAACACAAACACCAAGGTTTTACGTGGTTCGGCAAATTGCCTACGTCCACGGGGCAAGAAGGGGGTGGGTTTTCACTAATAGAGAAGGAGAGTACAAATTGAGATTACAAATCGCTCAAACGAACCAACTAATCTCACCAACAAATCTCTCAATCTCTCAACCAATAACCCTAACAAATAGCTCAGAAAGATCTCTCTTTTTCTGTGCTCCAAAACCCCAAAACTCTCCTCACAAAACCCTCAAATCGTATTGGTATTTATACCAAAACAGAAACCCAAACAGACTGCAAATAGGAACCTGAACTTTCCAAAAAACCCGTCATAAGTCGACTTATCAGTCTGCATAAGTCGACTTGGCAGAGCGAAAAACAGCAACTGGAGAAGAGATCATAAGTCGACTTATCAGACCTGATAAGTCGACTTGGCAGAGCAAAAAACCAACAATCCAGAGCAGAACGTAAGTCGACTCATGCACCAACATAAGTCGACTTACCATAAGTCGACTTATGCCTGTGCATGAGTCGACTTATGACCAAAAATCTGCTTTTTCCAATTCTTCTCCACACCCATGTAGTTCTATTGGTGCAGATAGACCCCCTGAATGAACTTTTTTCAACTCTATCAAAAATAAAAGAAATTCATTCAGGGGGTCTATCCGCACCAGTAGAACTACAGGGGAATCATCCTCAACCTTTTAATATTTCGATGGCTATATCCCTAATTCAGGTAACTCCACCAAAATTGAGAAGGCGCTGCTATTGTTCATATAAGAATAGCTATGAGCTACAGACCGCAAGGAAATTGAAAAAAGATGTTCTAAAGTGCTCTCCGAAGGAATTAAATTTAAAAGCTCAATTCTATATGCCAGTTAACTTTTTTCTATCAGATATAGGTGATCATGGAGGAAAATTGAACATGAAGGTTCATCTTTATGTCCATATCAATATTAGAGTCATACATGGCCTTAAACATTTTGACTCCCTCGTTCTGTTGCAACCTTTTTATTCCCTTTTAGTAAATATCTTGGGGGCTGAGAGTTTATTCCGACTCCTGACACTTTTCTAATAAGGTTGTCTTACATGGATTGACAAGCTTGTAGAAACTTGCAAAAAAAAAGTGCAAGAAAGAAAGTGAGCATAATTGAGTGAAGAAAATAACCAACTCAAACGAAAACTTTATTCAGCACAATTCCATATTTATACTTTTAAGTGAGACTGTTAAGCAAATAACCAGCATCTAATGCTTGAGCCGCTAGGACACTGCCACGTGTATTAACAGCTCGGTAGTCATGTTGTCCAGTTAGTATTCTCCATGATGGCCAAGAATGAAAAGAGTGCTAATCAAAATACAATACTAGAAGCGCAAACAACCAGCTTGGTAGAAGATAGTGATCGTGTTGTGAGTCCGAGCTGACCTCAGATCGACTGCTTACAACCCCTGAGATCAGTAAGGAGCTGGAAGAGCTCATTGCTTAAAGATATGGAAAATCACTTGTGATCCTTAAATCATGCGTTTAAGGATCTTCCCTTTAGCGAACAGCTAGCATAACCAAATCAATCTTGATGCGCACGCAAATTGGAAGTCCCCCCTGCCTATGACACCTCGTTTGGTACGCGAGAATGATTGGGAATAGAATGTCAATTCTCACTTCTCATTCCTCTGTACCAGCACCACGTGTTTCTGGAAATTAGAAATTTCATTCCCACTTCTCATCAATTCCCACATTATGCGAGAATGAACATTCCCCATTGAGTTGTCAAGGAATGAGCATTCTCAGTTAAGTGGGGGGAAAATACATATTTTTCAAATATGTCTATTCCTGCTTACACTCTCTAAATTGCACTCAAATGTGAGAATGAGAATGAGTACTCCGTTCTCACATTTATTTCCTTTCATTCCTGTTTCATTCCATTCTCACTTCACTCGGTTCTGTGTTCCAAACGAGGTGTAATGGTTTGACACGTGGACTTTACTGTAATAAAGGGAACCTTCCATGTAACACCTTGGCCAGTGGGAAAGCGACGCGTGCAATCGGTTATACCAAATTTGCCCATGCAAATCACGATAAACAAAATAACTAGCACAAAGATAAAGGGATCCACAAAATCTACTCAAAACCATGGTCAATTTCCCTTAAGTTCTGTCTTCTTCATTAGAGACCAACTCGGGCATTGAAGGGGAGGCAGAGAATAACCTACGTCGTCATCTGAAAGTGTTTTTCTTCCTAATTTACAGGCCATATCCAGAGACCAGAGTAACTCCCGTTGATCTGTCGAGAAGATCGGAGGCCCTAAACTTCGAATCTTGATCTTCAAGGTTTACAGATCTTAAGTATTACTTTGCATAAACAAAGACGAAATCAGATATGAAAGACACATCACTTTTTTTAACGCTGAAATTATATTCCATATTCAACAGCGGAACATACATAAGAAGATGTACAAAAAAATAATCTTGTTTAAAGATTTGGAGAGTTATTCCTTCATCTGAACTTTCAAGGTGGTCTGAGGACAATGTACCTCCGTAATTGGAGTTGGTTCAAAAAATTTATCTTCCTTAGATATAAAGTAACATTTCTAGTGTGAACACTGCGAGACGACTCGACACATCACATACAGACGTTAGAATATAAAAATATAACCCTCATCTCTCACCGCACCTTCGGAGTTTTGTAGTAATGATTATAATAACAACTGGTAATCATAACCTGTCACCAACACGATCGAAACCATAGCGTCTAAAAGTTAAAACCTATGTCTTTTCAATTTTCGCAATTTTCTGACATAATATAATAACAATCTTCACAATGAACTGGGTATGTGGCTGTCTTCAAAGTCACATTATTATCATGAGTAATGCTTGTGATCGTTCCCAAAGATAACCAATCGACAGTATCTCATCAATTTACATAGCAAACAACAGCCAACAAAAAATTACTCTTTTCCATGGAAATTAGATTCTGGGCATCCTCGTTCACAAGCAAAAGTATCAACCACACAACTAAAACCCCATAAAAACAATCAGACCCAGCTAACGGCTGACTCAACTTTAGGATAAAAAAGAAAGTAATAATAATTGAGAGAAAATGGGCAGAGGGCATCACGAACCTGCTTGGATTCAGTGAAGAAGTTGATCGAAGAACAAAAGAAGGCAGCAACTCATCAGAGCTCGATTGCAGGAGGAGAGTAAGGTGAAGACAGGAGGGAACAGATTAAAGGGACTTTTGTTGAAGGGACAGAAAATAGAAAAGGAGCAAACAAGAAATATATATATAAAAATAAAGTCTTTGTACGCGTCGTTTGAGGATTGGGTCTGGTGGAGCCCACAAAAATTGGGACCCTGTTTATTGGAAAAGGACATAAAATATTAAAAAAATTAAATTATTGGCACGCGGGTTACTGATCATAGATTTGGTTTTGATTGTTTATTAGAGATGGAGTAGTGCTAGGGGATATGGTTATCTTATCTTATTAGATATTTTATGACGAATTAGAGGGATCTGCTATTTTTTGTGCATTGATGAATGTAAAAAATAAGGATTAACTTTAGAAAACCGCTCTAAGTTATTTTAACTCTAGAACCCCCCCTCCCTTAACTTTCGGGTAGTTGTGGATAATCCCCCTCGACTTTCAAAATCTGACTTACTCTGATCAACTTTTCTTACTTGACCCCCTAAACTAATAAAATTTAATCTAAAGGAACGAATAATTTAAAGTGACCACATCTCCACCCCGCTTCCATTTTTTTCTTCCTCCATCTCCATTGCTAGGTCCACATATGAAATCAAATTTTCTTTCTTTTTTTGAAAAGCTAAGGTTCTCTTATTTTGAACTTATTCATGCTTCTAATGCTTGAAACAATTGAATTTTTTTTTAATGATTGGTTTCCTTGTCAAAACCCATTGAATTGAAGTCTTAATATTTTAATTGGTTTGGCCTTTTGAATTCATATAGGTTTTGCTCAACCAAGGGTATTTTAATTATTGCACATCTTGAATTAATGATATTGAGGGGTTATTTTAAAAAAAAATGCAAAGATAAGTAGGGTTTTATGAAACACGCCATGTTTGAGGGGGGTTAAGTCGTATTTTGAAAGCTTTTTTTTTGGGGGGGTTGTTATCTAAAACAACTCGAAAGTTGAGGGGATTTTTTTTTTCTAGAGTTAAAATTTTTTTTTTTTTTTGGGGTGGGTATTAAAAAAATAAGGCAACAAGTATTACTTCCCCATTTGCTATGATTCATTTGAGTAAAAGAAACTTAGGGCTTGTTTGGATTGAGGGGAATGAGGGTGAAGGGAAGTTAGGGGAATCATTCACCTCCATTCACCTTGTTTGGGAACACTTAGGAGGTGAAGTTAATTCACCTCCATTCACCTTGGTTCACCCCCTAATAGTATAAAAATTGTTACCCCCCAAATTGGGGTGTAACCAAGGGGAAGGGAATTCCCTTCCATTCCTTTCCCTTCCCTTCCCTTCCCTTCACTCAGTTTCCCTTAACTTCCCTTCACCCCCTACGAATCCAAACAGGCCCTAAATATAGAACCTAAAAGCGAACAAAAATCTTATTTGGGATGCAAACACATGAGGATATCCTCAAATAGATATGAATACAAATACTAAATATTTATATCTGATATGATAAGGATCAGACATATAAGTGAAATATATACACTGACCGAACAATTGAATTTATTTCGACCGTGAGATTAATAGAGTGAGATCAATGTAGATGCTCCAGATATCTAATCTCGGTTTTTCAAATAGGTTGAAATGCTGATGAATTCACATCTGAGAAGTTTGTTACATTTAAATATCTCATGTATAGACCTACATGTTTTTCAATCTTACTTATTCCCCTCATATCCATCGTGTATACGCATGTATTTTCTCTTAATTTCTAGTCGTATTCGGATTTTTTTTAACAAACATGATGAATACAGAGTTTTCCTTACTTAGACATCCAATTAGCGTTTGCATGCAATCCAATCCAAGTTCATTTACATCAAGCCTGAAAAGTGATTTCATTGTTCATATACACACTCGAACTCGAAAGAAAATAAATGCAAATATAGTAATATCTATATCTCCTTTATTTAAACACCTAGTTAAATCCTCAGCTGTCAAACTGCTAAAAGGGTTTTTAACAAAAAAGATACGCATTTATCTCATCTCATTTCATTTTTCCTCAAACTTTTTTCAAGATTCTGATGTATCATTTCCTTCACAGTGTTAAGTCTTTGCCTCACCCTCATTAGCAAGCCTGAACTTGAGGACTTTGTGAAGGCTCGCTACGGGCTTTACTTGTTTTGACGGGACTGGAGTCGGATCAACTATGGATGTTTCTTTGAAAAGGTTCCTTTCAGATTCCCCAGTTTCTGGATGCAAAACTACTTTCTCTTCATCTGCAGGTACAATGAGAAATGTTATGCTTCAATTTCACGAAATGAAACCTATTCTACAATTCACAGTGACAAGGGTTCTTGCTAGAATATAGTAAAAAAAAAGAGACATCGAATAACATGTCATGATTCTTAAAGAATGTCATGTCATGAATGGTTCTCTTGTTTCATTACTGAAGAAAACTGTGATCAGCAAATTGGGTGTAGCTTGTTCAAGGGATGCTTTCTTGAGGTAATAGACATCGTGTCATCGGAGTTCGAGAACAAAAGTAATTGCATTGCATTTCCTTCCCATATCTTCTTATACAAACAAACAGGGACATTATCACAAATTTGAAAAAGAACAAAATAAAGGGTATCAGCTGCCATAATATTTGCATGTCGGCAAAGAAATTAATTTAGTTAGATTCATCTTGATCCCCACGATGAAAAAGAATATTGACACATCAAAAATCTCGTGAAGCCCATAATTCTAAAGGTTAAAATGTTTTATCATACTAAAACCACTAATTCGCAATCACTTGATCAAAAGTCAAATGGCAAAAAGTTACAAGACAAGATGCATGGAGTGATCATCTTCTTGAATGGGTAACATGGACTCTCATTCCCATTATTCTCTTTGAAGAAAAAGAAAACATATATTGAAGATAGTACGTGATGCCTATATTGGAAGTTCGATGCTGCATTACGACAAGCCATTTTGAAATCTGCCAATTTCTTTATCTCAAGGAGGCAAATATAAGAATATCACTACTCTTAGAAGATTTAGTTTCCAAAGTTATTGCATTTTGGCTGGGAGAAGTTCATGTTTATGATTCGTTCAAGTCCTACTCAATGATATGACTCAAATCATGTATATTCACTATACTACAACTAGAGAAAATTACCTCTTTCAGAGAAAAGGTAGCATGTTCCCATTGTCTCTTGGTATTCCCCAATCTGTTATGACAAAGAAGAAATGGTGGAATATTAATTCGAGAAAACTACAAAAAGATCGAATTAAAAGAAAATGAAACTGAAAACCATATATCATCATGCACCACTCTCAACACTAAGCTCAATTCAAAGAATGAAATAACCTGAATACTACAACAACAACAACAGCAAAAGAAAAAAAAAATCCTTCAAGCTTTCGAGCTAAATTGCAGCATTACCCCCGAAAGTTTCACTACCTTACAAATAAATATCCTCTTCTTTTGTTACCCAAATAATTCACTTACTTCTACAAAACAAATAGGGCCACAGAGTTCCCTTCTCATAGAAATTTTTTTGTGTCTGCACGAGATATCTTAAATTAAGTCCCTCTAACCATTACACAAAAACTCCAAACTTAAGGTGATGATCGATGATTATAGTTTTACATTAATTCTAACATGCCCCAGCAGGTTGAGTGCCCTTTTAATGGTCTGAAACCTGGACTCACGCAGCGGTGTCAATTCCTAGAAAATCTGCTTTAAATTCGTGGCACCAAAATCCAAAGTTATAGTGAGGGTCAAGGATTATAGTTTTATATTAGTTCTAACAAGATTTTTGACCAAGAATTGCCATCAACGAAAGCCAAAATTACTAACCAGCTTCAATCGATCTCCAATGACCAACACAGGATTCAACGTGTCGAGACCCTGCGACAATAATTCACAATCATGCTCAGGCCGTAGGAGGCGAATGTAGCTAATGAAGAAATGAGACCAAACTTAAATTAAAGAATACTCACTGACAGGGCATAGGGAGCATTGGGTGGAATATCTGCTTGCACGCAAACATCACCCAGATCAAGTAAAACGTGCTCTTCTTCATAATCCTTCGCCTGCTTATTTTGCTCAAAGCTAGCCTCCATCGCTTGTAGCCTTAAACTCAAGTTAACAAACTCTCAGAAGCAAACAACCAAACACCTGATAGGCATCGAATCAGGAATTCAATTATTCTCTTTTGTGGGTTTGGGTTTAGTTTCTGCGATTCTGAGATGTGGGTTGATCTAAAAATTCGACGATTCGATTGGATACCTATCCTATCAGGCTTTTGATAGAACAAGAAGCAAAGTTTTAGAGGAGGGGGAAAAAGAAAAGAAAAAGAAAGGGGGGGAAAAAGAAAAAGAAAAAAGAGGCTTACCTTGAGAGATTAGATGAACCTAGGGCTGTGCAAACGGTCGGTCCGTTCGGTTTTTATTAAATTTTGAACAACCGAACAAAACCACTCATTATTCAAAGCCAAACTGAATTGTTGCAAGTCAGTTCGGTGCGGTTCGGTTCTAACCAATTCAATGCATATGTGAACCACCTACAGATATCTAACTTCATAATGTGAAAGTTTAACTTACTTCATGCTACTACATGTACAGGGTAGCTCTATGAAAATTAAAATTACTTCACAAAGTTTTTCCAGCAGTTTATTGCAATATAAGGACCCAAGTGCAATTTCAACAATGCTGAAATTCACTACACGGATTGCTTACCACTAAGCCAATATAAATAGGCCTCACAAATTGTTGGTGGTTTACTAAATCTTTGTTAATTTGACATTATGCCTCCAAATCTTTTATAATTCTTCTAAATTAGACCCTCAATATAAATAGGCTTGTTTTAGTAGCTTATGCCTCCAAATGTACTAAATTCTTTTAAGTAGCACCCCGCATTTTTAAGTTCCACATCAAACTCTACTAAATTTCGTAGAGTAACACGCCCGTTCGAACAAAAATGAGGTTTTTTGGAGTATAATTAACAAAGATTAAATTGAATCACAATTGTTAATTGAAAATAGTCAGAAAGTTGAGATTAATAAAGTAGCTTCTCCGTTGTTTTCTATTAATGGAGAGTATTGAAATCCTAAGGTTTTAAAGAAACAGTAGAAAATACAAAAGTCTTAACAAAAGCCAAATTCTGAAGGTTCAACAAAAGCCAAATTCTGAAGGTTCTGCTCTCTTTATCGTAGTTAGGCAAGTTTCCCACCTTTTCCATTTTAAAATTACAGAACAGTTAAAAATCACTACAATATAATCAATTGGAGTCCGATATGAAAATTTTAAACATTATACTATAATGCTTGGTTCATAAGAAATAAAATTATGGTAAATGAGAACTGTTGAGGGCTTGGCTCTCAACAACAGATTTAGTATGGATTTCGTAGGGTATTTGGGTCCCTTAATCTACTTTGGTGCTCGAACCCTGAAAAGAGGAGAGTCCTGCAAAAACTGCGATACGTTAGAGAACTGGAGTTGGGTTCTCCGGGTGATTCCACTGACGATGGAACTAAATAAGTTCTAAGTCTCAGTGTGCAGAAATTGCGTTACCTCTGGCTAGTAGGTGATGGGCCTATTTATACCCGACTAAGGGATGCTTACGTAAGTTTCGTCCAGTACAGGCAGATGATGCGGCATAATTATGTACCAAAATTACAAGTGCACAATTTATCAAGTTATAGTATAAAAAGATATCGATCCCACGAGGAAGGTGATTTTAAGAGATTATTAGAAATGGTTCTTATGTTTTGTGCATGACAATTAGGAATAAAGAATAAATGCGATTGTGATGAGTGATTTGTTGTGAATATTTGCAAAAGATAATAAATTGAATTTTAGAGGAGAGAAGGACGAATTAAAGAATAAATGAAATCACAAGGCAAGAAAAATGAATGAATAAAATCAAGAAATAAAACCAAGAATGAAAAGAAAATTTAAGAAAGTCAAGATGGAGGATTCAAAAGAAGTAAGAAATCTAGAATATAATCCACTAACCAATTTCAATTACAAAATATAAACTATTCTCTTTTTATCATATTTTAACTTAGATTTATTAAGCATAGATTATCAAACCATTTAAGGAAAGTGTAACCTATCAAATTATCATCTAAGCTAAAATTACTATTCATGATAAGAACAACAACATGATAATAATCCTAGAATTCATAAGCATAACCTATCAAACCATTTAAGATAAGCATAGATTATCAAATTCTTCTTCTACCGATTAGTTCTCTAGTTGATTATCCTAACATGAACATTTTAAGTACAAGAGAATAATTCATATAATATAAAGGAAATTAAACTAGTTTCATATAATTCTAAACTTCCTACAAGAATTAAATTCACATCTTTTTAACAAGAAAATAAAATCTAAACTACAAGCATAGAAATAAATCTACACTAATAAGCAATAAAAAGGAAATAAAAGAGAAAAAGGAAAGAAAATGCAAACCTCTAAATAATTCTTCATCTCCATCTTCATCATCCAACAAAGAAGAAAGAACAAATTTAAAGAGAAAAAATTATTATTATTAATTGCAACTAAAGTTACAATTTTTGGAAGGCCTTCTCAATTAAGAGTAGCCCTCCTCTCCAAAAGGAGTTTACAAAATTTTCACACCCTTAACCCCTCACTCTCTACCCCTATTTATAGTAATCTTCAATGAATTTGAGCCATTGGATTTGTCTTGAGCCCCAAGCAACTATCTCCACCTTTGAATTTGCTTTTTGATTTTCTCTAGTTTAATCACAAGAGGCTTCATTGATTTTCATTTGATTTTCACAAGAAAATCAAAATCCCGCCCTCTTCTTGTACGTCTGCAGCAAAGCTTTGAGGGCTGTTGCATTTGATTTTAGAGTTAGGCCCAAGTTGCATTTCTCCCTTGATTTTCCTAAAATGCAAATGAAAAACGTCCAAGTCCAGTTTCAAAATGCTTCAACTTGCAGCAACTTGTCTTTTAGGTCCGGCCCATATGATGTTGTGCTTTTAATTGTTTTTTTTTCCAAGCAACCGGCCCATTCAAGCATCCAAGCTTCATTCCAAGCAACCGGCCCATTCAAGCATCCAAGCTTCAATGAAGCTTGTGATTAAAATGCAATAGCAGGTCCGGTCATGAGTCTTGAAACAAATCCGGTCCATTTCATTTTCCATTTGATTTTCAAATGTAAATGGGTGTAATTTGTTTGTTGATGGGCTTTGGCCTTTGTGGCTTCTTCTTGAGCATGATGTGTAGGAGGATTTTTGGCCTTGCTTCATGGACTTCTAAAATGCTACAAAATAGAGAAGAGAGATGGTTAAGGGGTTTTCACATTTAATAATATTTATTTATATTTTTATTTATGTGCAAACAACAATTATTAATGGTATATTTATTCATGTAAAATAGATAATGAGGGTATAAAATTGTAATAAAATGTGATTATCAGCAGATAGCTGAGTTAGTAGATAATCCATATATATCGGCTACAGATGAGATGAGTCACCTGAGTTTGATGTGATGGCGACTAAGGAGGCATTGTGCTAACGAAGGGCGACGAGTCATTGAGACTTCAATGGCTGGAGCAATGATGATGCCAAGCCTACGATGTGATGGTGCCTAGCTGTTAGCGAGAAGTTCGAGGTCAAACTGCCTCTCGACTTGGCCTTGCGAGTGGGCCGACAAAGGATGCCTTTCGCTTTGGTCTTGCGAGCGGGTCGATAAGTACCGCATTTTAGTCGGCTATGAAAGTTGTCGACCAGATCTTGCAAAATGATGAGGTGTGGTGTCGACTCCAATAGTGAAGTTGAAATGCTTTTTGAGTCAGCCCTTACTGTTAAGGGTAGAGTGATGAGTCAATGGACTCGTCCTATCTAGGCCGAGTCGAGATAAGACCCCAATAATCTGGGACATGTGTCGACTCCATGGGGAGGATTAGCACTTAGGTTATTTGATGACATAACACTAACCCTTTTTGCTCGAACTCAGTTGGCCAAGTGCGAGTAAAATTGAACTGTTGTTGGACGGGTCCTGAGACGTATATATGAGGGGTCGCTGAAGGGTTGTTTCTGATGTGATGTTTCTAACGTCAGAGAAGATCTTGAGCTACCGTCACCTTAGTTCCTGAGCAAAGATTGTGGGTTAATCAAAGCGAGTGGTGCTTCGGTTTTGGAGCTATCATCTCAACTTCTGGGAATGATTTGGGACGTTTGTCAATAACTAGGTCAGTCATTGCAATTTCACCATTTGTCGGCCCCTCTGCCTATAAGTACGGTCGCTCTGAGATGGGGGAGGTTGTTGCTCCCATGAATTCTTGAATCTTCTTCCTCTGTAGTGAGTGATTTCTGATACTTATTACACTCTTTTCCATTGATCAAATGACATCTTCGTCTTCAGTAGCTGAGATTGACGCTAGATCAACCATCTTCGGAAGTTCCACTCAAAGGTGTCGTCATCGCTGCTAGAAACTTACTATGAGAAGTTTGATATCCTTAGGATGTTCGCCCTATTAGTGCCGGTGCATACACGGACAGTGTTCGACCATGGTGGCAACACAGCTCCGGTGCCGCTCCACCCCTTCCTCCGCCATGTCTTCGAAGCTACCTGGGGGTTTCGCCGTCACAAATGAAGTTGAACTCCATTGCCACTATGGTGGGTTGCGTTGTTATCTACCATTGGCTAAGAGTTGAGCAGACTTTTAGAATTCTCAGTCATCTTGTCTGTGTGAAAGTGAATCAGCAAGAGGGCCACTATTACCTCCAGATCGTGGGGGGGGTTACAAATCATTTCCAATGCCTCTGAGTCCAATAAAGAATGAAAGGAGAGATGTGTGTGGGTCTTCGGAGGTAATGTCATCTTGACCTGCTCCATGTGGCTCAAGATCAACAAGGATGCGCTGATGCTGGGTTTGTTATCGAGCGACGAGAAGCGTGCGCTTGATAAAATCAAGGCCTACATTGGTTCCCGTCGAAGCGAGAACCTCTTTGACAACTTGGTATTATGAGTTATCGGCCTCTCTTCAGTTCCTCCAACTACGAATGATGTAACACGGTCAGCCATATTGATTCTAGGCTCGGAGGAAACTAAGGTGTTGGCTGAGGCAACCCCAACTTGAGCTCGAGAAGGATCCTCGGTGAGGCTGAAGAAGCACCTCTGCTTTGATTTGGCCCCTGAGGAGGCCAAGAGGGTACGTGCTAATGTAGCCGAGATCACGGATTGACTGGCTGGGTTGATCTCTACTATTGTTCAGGCTGAGAGGTCTAAAAAGAAGAAGAGATGACTAAAGAAGATGGACAGTCGAAGCCCCTCTAGGAGTGCTAGAACTCCTAAAGATAAGGTTGAAGCTGCGAGGGAGGCAGGTAGCTCGGAGGAATGTAGCAAGCCAGCCATCAGGCGAAATCCCTCTTTCCCAGGAAGTTATAGGGAACAACACTCTTGTCGTCCCTACATAAGAGGATCCTATGACCATGCTACGAGATATCGTCATTGTCAACAATAGGTCCCCTGCTAGAGAAAAGGGGATCGAAATCACCCTGGTTGAGTGGTCAAGGCTTCAGCGAAGAGGGAGGCGGCCCCTGACATAACTACAGAGTCGGCCCTTTGGAATGGAAAGGAGTCGGTCGCTGAAGAGGCATTCTTTGCTCGAGGATTTGCATGGTCATTCCCCCACCGCATCGATGAGCTCGATGCGAAGAAAAGGGGAGAATTGAAGGTGCTATTGATAGGGTCTTCTAGAGTCGACCCCCACTATGATAAATAATTGTTTGAAGAATTCAGATTTGAGCGTAGGCGGCATCTTGATAGGAGAGGGTTAGTTGTGGAGTCCCGACTCACCCAGACTAGGGCTGTTGAACAGTTCTTCTTGCCTCGGGATGATGACATCCTTGCAGCTATGCCAGATATCAGCCTCCATCAGTCCCTCAAAGGCTACATGCTTCGAGAGGTCTTAGTAGAGCAGGAACTGTTTGGTCAGTTTGAGCATGTGCGAAACCTCTACATCAAGCTCGAAGAAGAGTTAGAAGCTTGTAAGGTGGCCCATGAGATGGCCCTCCTGAATTTGGCTGCCAAAGAGAATGAGTTGGGGACCTGGAGAAGAGGAGAGGAAAAATGGTGCCGGGAGGTGGAGATGAGAGATGTCATGGTTAAGGGCATGAAGGCTTCTAATAGCAAGAAGCCGACCGAAATCAACAAGCTCCAAGAAAACATTGGTCATCTCGAGTATGAGCTCCGCGAGTGGGATGAGAAGGTCTGATACTTAACCGAGGAGGTCGAGTTCGAAAGGCAAGAAAGTGCAAGTGCTTATGAGAAAGCTCGGTTAGCCCGCCAGAATGCTGAGGCTCCGAAGGACCAGCTGAAGGAGGAGCAGATTGCTCATGAGAAGCTGAGGCAAGATAGCACCCGAGCAGTATTGGAGGCCGAGTGACAATACGAGTCGTCTCTTGCCGAAGTGCAGGCATTGCAGCGTCGCCTTGATCATCTGGAGTCCAAAGCCTACCAGTTCAAGATCGTTGAGAACTACTGCAATGATACTCTCGGGAAGGTGGAGGTAGCGTTTGCTTGCAAGACATGCTTCAACTATCTAGAGATGCAGCTTTTAGTTGAGCTCAAAATCGATCCCAAGCGATTCCATTATCCTCCTCGAGTGGCTAACTATCTTGGCACTCTATGAAGTAAAGAAGAAAGGAGGAGGGGCTTGTGCTTAATGCAAGGAGTGTGGACGAAGATGATGAAGAGTCGATCTAGGGAATAAGCGAGGGCTCGACCCATAATACTTGGGCGAGCCAGTTGCTGAGGAAGGGGACAAAGTAGTTGGGTCTATGCATCGGTTGATTCCTCTACCAACTTTCACTTGCATCGTCCCTCCATGCTCGACTTTTGCTCCTGGCTCTAGCACCGCTCCTCCCAAGCCTTCCAAGATTCCAGCACCGCTTCATCTCCAAGTCATGCGCCTTCTCCAAGTCCGACCCCTTAAGGGCTCATATGTATTTTCTCTCTTTTTATGTTAGTACTTTTTTGTATTGTAAACATTTTGAATATATAAATAAAAAATTACTTTTACCAATCTAAATAGTGTACCTTTGTGATTGCGTTCTTATGTGTTTAAGTGTTGGCCATCTTCTTTAGTCGAGTATAAGTTTGTTTTCAGGAGTTCACTTGTCAAGGCGACTCAGCTTCATGCCTTGTGGTGGAGATAACTTGATCTCGTTCCTTGGGTTTATTCACAATGACACTAAGGTCTTAGGGTACGTACCTTGGACTTATGAGCATGATGCCAATGTCTTTTGAGTTAAAGACGATCAAATTAATGATGTGCCATGGTTTTTTTCCGAATGGGTACTAAGGTTATATGTGTCAAATTCGACCAGAGGGGGCGACTTGACTCCGTGCCTTGGGTTTATTCACAATAACACCAAGGTCTTGGGCATGTGCCTGGGCTTATGAGAATGATGATAAGGACTTTATTGCCGAGTTGATGAAGATCAAGTGGTAAAAACTACATACAAGTTAGTGCACAACAAAAATATCTCTTATTTATGAAAGGTCTGAATTTGACTATTTCTTTGGGGAGGTATCTTTCGAAATGGTTTATACTTTAACAAACCTACCATCCTAACCTTATGATTTGTTTTTAATCTTTAATGGGATTTCTTGACTGCCGTAATGCTCCAACGACGATGACAATTTCTAATTTTAATGCTCGAACAAGGGGGATCACCCACTTTCTCAAAAAAGAGATGAAGAGCCCCTACGTTGGGCGCCAATGTTGATGGCTTGGCTCTCAACAACGGGTTTAGTATGGATTTTGTAGGGTATTAGGGTACCTTAATCTCCTTCGGTGGCCGAACCCCTAAAAAGAGGAGAGTCCTGCAAAAACTGCGACACATTAGAGGACCGGAATTAGGTTCTCAGGTGATTCATTCGATGATCAAGTCAGTTATGATTTGAAAGAAATCAATAAACTGAATAAGTTCTAAGTCTTAGTGTGTAGAAATTGCATTACCTATGGTTAGTAGGCAATAAACCTATTTATACCTGATTGAGGGGTGCCTACGTAACTTTGGCTGAATCTAGACAGACAACTGAGTTAGTAGATAACATATATGTGTTGACTGTATATGAGATGAGTCACCTGAGTTTGGGGTGATGGCGACTAAGGAGGCATGATGCTTACGAAGGACGATGAGTCGTTGAGACTTCAATGGCTGGAGTAATGATGATCCTGACCAAGCCTACGATGTGATGGTAACCAGCTATTGGCGAGGAATTTGAGGTCAAACCACCTCTCCAGTCGGCTCTGCGAGCTGGCTGATAAGTACCGTATTTTTAGTCGGCTATGAAAATTGTCGACCCGATCTTGCAAAATGATGAGGTGTGGGATCGATTCCACTAGTAAGGTTGAAATGCTTTTTGACTTGGCCATTGCTGTTAAGGGTAGAGTGATGACTCAATGGACTCGTTCTACCTAGAGTCCAGTCGAGATAAGACCTCAATAATCTGGGATACATGTCGACTTTATGGGAAGGATTAACACTTGGGTTATTTGATGGCATAACTAGAACTTAAGAGATGGCTCACGTATGAACACGTAGCATAACATGAGATACACAAGTAAACAAAAAAGACAGCAGTAATCATTCAGCTAACCTATGTGTACTATAAAACAAAAGCTGGTAGGAGTAAATCCTTGCAATTACTATGTGGCCCCACTTTTGTCCGTTGGATAATACTTCAACGGTCAGATGCAAACGTCATTCTCAACTCCATAGTAAAACAAACCAGATGCAAAGCAGCCCCCGTCTGCAGCAGATACCTCAATGGATTCTTCTATTCAATCCGTTTCAATCTCTTGATTTTGTTTCGATGTGACAATTTTCAAGGCAGAAAAAAAAAAGGGAAAAAAATTGATAATTTAACAAATTTGGATCAGTATAAAAAATACGCAACTAATAAAAAACCTATACAAACAGTTGTTTAATGGCAAACTATGACATTTAGTGCAATGAGTACATAATAAGTCGGTGTGATCACTAGCTTCATAATTGATAGTAAAATACTTGTTACATGATTTTGCATAGTTTTTAATGACCTGCTCATACATCTTCAGCAGCAGGATTTATCACCTCTTAAATCCATTGTTAATATTGATATAAAATTTTTCAGAATATATACATGCCAAAAAGAGTGTTTGCATGGTGACATCTATGTAGAGGATAGAGGGGCAGTTTAAGAAATTTAATCATTCTTTTATGGGTGGCACTAGGGGCACACCCCCAACCACATCCCAAACCACACCCCCTCTCTCATATGCTACAGTACACCGGGCCCCACATGAGATTTTAAAACTTTAAAATCCCATATGAGGCCTGGTGCAATGTAGCATATGAGTGAGGGGGTGTGGTTTGGGATGTGGTTGGGGGTGTGCCCCTATCATTTTCCTTCTTTTATGGTGCCAATCACCTCTCTTCTAAAAGTGGATGTTCTAATGCGATTTATATTCAAGAAGAATTATTTGTAATTTTATCAATTTCCGAATATCAATTCAGTGATAGTAAATATCAATCTTACGGATGAAAGAGATCGATGGTGTGAGCCTTGGCGCAATGTTAAGATTGTTGCATTGTGACATGAAGGTTAGTGGTTCAAATCTCGAAAACATATGAGGCTACATGCATCTGACCCTTCGATCGAGTAAATCTGCAACAGATGAAAGGAGTCACTTCGTGAACTGCAGCAGTGAGGATGCAGTCAATCGAAAATATCCACAGTATCCCTGCCCAAAACGCCCCCTCACCAAACACCCAGCACCACCGCGCGCTCGGGGCCATTTTCGTCCGGCAAAACCTCCCGTTAGAATTGACCGCCCAACGAACCTAACCGTTGTCTCTCGTATACCCGTTTATACCTTAAATACATCATCTCAAACAATCATCAACAAATAAGAATTTGTTATTACTCAAACAAGAGATATTGTAAGATCAATGTACTAACAAGAACAACCAGAACAAGTGCAGGTTTTAAGCTTTAGGATAAAATAATTCTTTAATTGCTTGAAACAATTTGTAAATGGGTTGTATCAAGAATGAATCATTACAATGTTCTTCTGCGATCCTGCAACTTGAAGCAAGATGGCAAACTGGATAATCTCCCATAGCATAATGACACAAATAGACACCATCATTACATTATAATCAAAGTAACAAGGAATTCCAACTTCTAGACGTGGTACGGGAGCCCCGAAGGCGACGGCAGCGACGGTGAGCCAGCTGCATGTGAAAATTATTTAAGTGCCTAGCCGGCTAAAACGAAATTATAATCTACGATCAAATTTAGCTTGATTTGCTTGATTCTAGTTGTTCAACTTGTTAAGTAGGCTAATTCCTGGGGAAAAAAATATTGGTGTTAATATTTTCGTTTATTTATTTATTTATTTATTGCTTTATTATTGTCCTGCTGGCGATTTATGTTTCTTGAATTGTGTAGCGATTTGCTAGCGGGGGGGTGCGCAGTAAAAGCTGCACTGGTTAAGTTTAATAAATCACTCACGCGCGCAATAGATTTTCTAGCCGTTGCGGAATTCACCCGATCACATGCTTCGGCGTGAACAGCAAACAGCGAATAACTAACATCCTCGTAGCCCGTGCAGTCTGTTCCGCTGCCACGCGTAATCTGTCACATTGCACAGCACCGTTTTACTAAAATCTACGATCAGATTTATGGGAAATTTCTTCAAAATTATAAATTGTTCTGTCGTTTGATAGCTTTTTTCGCATATTAACCCCTGTGGTTTTACAATTTAATTAGGGGGGGCCTGCGGCTACGGCGATCTCGTGGACGTTCGCCCCCTAAAGGCTCGCGTGGGCGCAGTGAGCCCGGTGCTGTTCAAGGACGGGGAAGGCTGTGGGGCCTGCTACAAGGTCAGGTGTGTGGACCCCGCAATCTGCTCACGGCGGCCGTTTGGTAGGACCCACTTCGATCTAAGTGGGGCCGCCTTCGGGCGGATGGCCGCTAACGGCGAACGGGCCCAGCTCCGTAACAAAGGGGAGATCTCCGTTCTGTACCGAAGGTAAATCTCCGTAAATAATAATAGTTACTAATTAGTTAATTTTTATCGTCTTAATTACTACTGTCTTATATATGTTTCCATGCATCCTAGCTCTGCTCTTTTTGACCGACACGTCCAAAATGTTCTTCTAGCTATACAAAAGTATACTATTTTTAATCCCATGCAACCTTTTTCTGGTACATGTGAATAATTTATAAATTAAGGATATAATTTACCAAAGAAATATATAGTAGAATGAGCTATCAAGAGATATAGGCTTCGATGTACGCACCTTCAGATGTGAGTAGTAGAACAAGCATAAACAACAGTCTATATCTATATTTAATTATTTCTACTTTAATTTGTTGTTTCTACTAGATTACCGCCTTTTAAGAATAATATGCAAGCTATATTTTATTGTGAATTATTTCTTGAAAAGAGAAATTAATTTGATGTACACATGTAATCGTAAAATGAAGGAGTTGTAGCTATAAATACACGAATACAGGTTTTTTATTTATAAATTAAAAATGTAAGTTGAAGCTACAATTTTCCCGCACCAAACAATCATAAGTCATAGCATACAAATTGAAGTACAAAAAACTCTGATCTAAGGACATCTTAATTAGCAAATTATAACTAGATTATTTTTGTGAGATACTTTTTCTTTAATTTGCAGGACACCCTGCAAATATCCTGGAAAGAATGTTGCTTTTCATGTGAACGAAGGGTCGACAGACTACTGGCTTTCACTTTTGATCGAGTTTGAGGATGGTGATGGAGACATTGGATCTATGCACATCAAACAAGTATGCACATATATATTTCTTCAATTTTAATTTTACATTTATTCTTTTTCTGCCGCAAGCTGTACGTATAAGTTTCGAATAATTTACCCTTCCTAATATTTTCATATATCAAAAAAAAAAAAAAGCATGCAAGCTGTATTAAATAAAAGCATGCAATAGGTAGAGTGATTGATCTTTTATTGCTATGAATTGAACTTTATGACCACAAGTTGGGTGGCTAGCAAATGAGAGCTTATTTTATGACCTGTAGTCACATGATATCGGGCCATGTTCACGTGCCAACATGCTCAATGCCGCAATATCCTTAATTTCTCATTAATTAATTACAATTAGAAGAACCACATACATACAATATATGCTCAAAAAAGGAAATCCAACATGCACTTTTATAGGATTTTTCTTGTCCAAAGGATAAGATATGCACAGTGGCCACATGCTTATAAAAGAGCCATATATACACTCCATAGTTTTAGAAATGGGAAAAAAAAGGTCAGAATCAAAACTAACATGCAAACTTTGAATGGGGGTGTGGATGTATACTTCATCTGCATGCTTAATTGGTATAGTTACATGATCATGGTTTGAGTATATTGCTCGAAATCTCAATAAGCGCTGCTGCGGTACATATAACGAAGAGATCGATAACTTTGTTTCGAGATCGAGTGGCCAGACTCTTAATTAACAGCAAGGTTAATTGTGAAATTATTAATTTGTTGAAATTATAATTGCAGTCAAGTTCTAGTGAATGGCTAGAGATGAAGCATCTATGGGGAGCAAATTGGTGCATAATTGGGGGACCCCTCAGGGGTCCCTTCTCGGTGAAGCTCACCACGTTGTCCACGCAAAGGACTCTCTCCACAAAAGATGTGATCCCAAAGCATTGGTCTCCAAAAGCCACCTACACCTCTCGCCTCAACTTCGCATGATTTTGCCACACGCGCGCGAAGCTAATTAAATTAGCCCCTTGGAGTACTGCAAAGGCAATGCCAAGGCTCATTATATAAATTTGTATGACCTTCTGATATATATATCCTTTGTATTTGGAAGTTTGTACGTAATAGTTTGTAGTGAAGGGCTCAGTGATTTGTACGTTGTTGCCCTTGTAGGCTTGTAGCCCTCTCCTAAGAGGAGAGAGAGCGCCCTCTTAATTTGTCATTTAATTATGTGAGCTCTTTTGTGTTTGTGGTTTAAGTGATTGTTTAAAAAAATTAATAATGTTTGGAAAATCTTCAAGTTAGCTTTGAGAATTAATGACGATTTCTGGCTTGTTGTGACTTGTTTTTATATAGATGCCCGCTGCTTCACTGGTCCAATCTGATGATAATTGTGAACATGAGAAAGTATCCAGTGATCTCGGTTCAGATTTTAATTAATTAGTGACACGCTAGAGAAGTACAAAAGCCTCCAAGTGATCTACTAATTCAATGGTTAACAACCTCTCGAATCTTGACACCAGTAATGCAATGGATCCAGACCGCTTGATATTTTCTGAGGGATGGTTGAGGTTACACCATGAGAAGCCTCCAAACTAGTTATATGTTCTGGCCCTTGTAGCCCCTCTCTTAAGAGGAGAGAGAGCACTCACTTTGTCATTTATATTAGTTTTTTTTTTTGGAAAATGTTACTTTCAAAAATGTATGTTAATTTTTAAACTATATGTCATTTATGTTAGCATGGTTTGATCTTCTCATATCTCCGTGTTTGGAATTTTGCGTGCAGGGGTTGCAGCCAAAGGCTTAAAAATGTACACGTTGTTGCTCCCTTTGTCATTAACGTTGAGCTCTTCGTGAGGTCTCATCAACATTTATTGTATTAATTATTGTTTCGAGAAATTAAATTCTTTGCCATATATAAATGTAGTCTACGTCACGTGCTCGAGGCCTCTTGTCTTCTAACCCAATCGCATATATGCCGCATCAGCTGGTACCGTGTCAAGCACGAGCACATGACATGTTTTTTTCGATTTGTTGTAAAGTTAGGTGTGTATATGACCTTTTGCTCAATGAGAAATTAATGGAAACTTTAGCAATCTTATTGCAATTAATATAAGCATCTCTAAGACTAGGATTTTGGTATGATTGCTCGATACGAAACTTTTGCTTCTAAATTAGAGGTCACATGACTGATGCATGCAAGCACATGAGATTTTGGTATGCATGATTGCTCAATATGAAACTTTTGCTTCTAAGTTATTATGTATTGGCCCTGACTTCTATTTTCAACTCATCATTTTATCGTATCCTGTCCGATGCGGAATTATGGTTACGTATGAATGTTAGATCTAAAGAAGAACTTGAGATCTAAAACCATAAAGCCATGATTAATTCGAAGAGATTAATAATAATCATAAAGAGCTTCCAAGCTTATACCTGAATCCATAAATGAACCTGAGATGAGTTTTGGATCTTCTAACCTTAGGGTTTCTCTATAGCCGAATTTCTCCTTTAGATGGGGTGAAGAGAATTAGAGAATGTAACCCTAAATTAGGGACCATAGCCCCTTATTTATAGATGTTGTACATTTGCAATTTGGCCCCTCAACAAATCACAATTACAACCTGGTATCTGCACATATAACCCCATGACTTATTTAAATACTCATTAACTCAACTTGATTGATCACTTTAGTGGGTTATCCTAAAAGATAGCAATACACATTGATTAATCATATGTGCCCACAATTAGATTTATTAGATTAAATCCAACAATGAATCCTCAACAAAAATAAGTATAATCATCAGAAAGTTAGAGCAAGTGCAGCAAGCTCCCAGTTGGGAGTCCTAGTCAGCATACTCTTAAGAGCTCTCAAGCATTTTACAATAAAAAATTAACAAATTAAGCCTTGGGAGACACTCCTTCTTTTATGGAGCTCCAACAAGCTCCTAGTTAGGAGCTCCAACAATATCAAAAAAACCCCTCTTCTATTTTAATATTTTACCCATTACTTCAGTCTCATTTATTTCAATTATTTCAATGGTAAATAGCTTTTTTCCAAGTAATAATAACTACAACGCATAGATAACCATCCAATTAATTATTTCCTCAACCTTCGTCCTCAAAATTTCTGCCCTCTTGGTCACGAACTCAGGGGGGAAACCCCAAAATACGATTCTTCCGACAAGAACTCAGGGGGAAAAAACCCCAAATTTCTGCCCTTTTCGTCCCCAAAATTTCTGCCCTCTTCGTCACGAACTCAGGCGATCATCGGCAGTGAAATCATCGTCAGCGATCACGCGGGCAAAGGCAAGGAATCCGACGAGAGTTAGAAAAAGGCCGATTCTTCCTCCTCCTCTTCCTCCTCTTCAATCCAACGATCCTCCAGCCGAAACGCCTCCTCCAAATACGATTTCGTTAAGGTCAGTAGCGATTGGGAGCTCGGACGCTCTCAAGAGGCACGTCAGCCTTGAGAGTGGGGCTTGGGAGGGTTTGGGAGCTTGCTGGAGGGGGGGAAGAAGTTTTCCATGGCCACGTCAGCCTTGAGAGCTCTGAAGAGAGCTTGCTGCCCTTGCTCTTATAATGATAGTGATCTCTCTGTTATCACATAAGAAATTGAAAGGATCCAATTTCTCTTTGAAGAGGTTAGACATGAAAATTCGATCCCATGCGCACTTTATAAAAAGGGCGACGGACCCTTGTTGCACGTGAGGAAGACAGGCAATGATTCTAAGTTCAACAATGTAAGGCAGCAATAAAAAAAAAAGATCACGTAGAGGATGATCTAAAGAAATTATACGGACAGCAAAAAAAAACTTACACGTGACACAACATGTACTTTCAAAATCGAAATTGTATGACGGAGAGTTATACTATTCTGAAAAAAAAACATTTTCTTGTACTTTCAAAACATTTACTGGATAATGTGATGAGGTGAAGGGGTAAATTTATAGTGTAGAGATGAAAAAAAAAAAAAGATTATGTGAAAGAAAAATGAGAGGATGGCGAATAAATTGTGGTTACTGAATTGATAGTGAAATGCGAAGTATTACTGTATATGATCCAAAGTTCACAGCAATTTGACTTGAAACGCGACAGTTTGTTGAAAACCTTATGAAACGATTAGCTATTCAATAGTGAATGTGGATCTCTAATTTTAAAAATAATATTAAATGGACAATAGAACATATTAAAGTTCACATTATGTATATATTGTTGCGCGCCGTGCGTGCGGAAGCGTGCTCGACAACCAAACGAGTCCGCGAGCGACGAGAGAAGAGAACCAAACCAAATACGAGTGCAATTCACCAAAATACGGCACAAATCAAACCAAACACAAATATTTACATGGTTCGGTAATTGCCTACGTCCACGGGGAGAGGATGATGAGACTTCACTATATGGAGGAGAAATACGATGAGTTACAACTCACAAAATCACTCAAATATAGCCCTAACCAAAGTTCTCAACTCCCTCACAATATCTTCCTCTCAAAGTGCTACAAAGACTCAATAATCTCTTGTTTAGAAACCCTAAAAATCGTGTTTGTATTTTAAACAAACACGCAATCCAAAACCGCCTAGGAATTCTGAATCAGACCATAACCGCTATCGGTTGACCGCACCCATTGCATCGGTCGACCGGACAGACACATGAAAACTGCACCCCGTAATGTGCACGAGATCGGTCGACCGGTCACACCTCATCGGTCGACCGACCCAAACTCCTGTAAAATCCTGTTCTCTGTCGATTGCATTGATCGACTGGTCTTGCTCCTTCGGTCGACCGATCTGAGGATTCCTGTAGTCCTGATTTTCGTTGCGTTTTCTACAATTTTTCCACCTCGGCAAAATTTTCTCAAAACTGAGCCGACACCAAACATGAGCACCACTACGTCATCTCATCAAATCCAGCTGCACCAATATGGTTGCCTACGTACCCCCTCTTCCAAGGGATCAAGTCGCTCGTAGTTCATCCAAATGGTTGCGAACGGCCTCAACAATCACGAATTTATAATAAGTTTCTACAATGATCGAACTTATTGCTCGGAACCACCTTTGTGAGCATATCCGTTGGATTGTCTTTTGTGTGGACCTTCATGAGTTCCACATCCCTATCGTCAAGAACATCTCGGACAAAGTGATAACGAACGACGATATGCTTCGTCCTAGTATGAAAGATCATATTCTTCGCCAAATAAATAGCACTCATGCTATCACAATAAATGGTGACAGATCGCTGCAAAACACCAAGATCCTTCAAAAGTCCTTGAAGCCAAATTGCCTCCTTAATAGCCTTCATAATCGCCATATACTCTGCTTCCGTCGTCGACAAAGCCATCATAGACTATAATATGCATCTCCAATTCATTGGCACACGGGTCAAAGTGAATAGATACCCCGTCGTCGACCGACGTTTATCCAAATCTCTAGCGTAGTCCGAATCTATGTATCCAATACATAGCTGCCCACCGCTAGTGTCCCGCTCAAAAACCAAACCAACGTTGAGAGTACCTCGAATGTACCTCAAAATCCATCTTACGGCATCCCAATGACCTGGACCAGGGTCGTGCATGTATCTTAAAACCATGTTCACTGGCTATGATAAATCCGGCCTCATACAAACCATAGCGTACATCAAACTTCCAACTACGCTCGCATATGGAGCATTCGACATCAACTCTCTATCTTTAATTATCTTCGGTGAAAGATTAGCTAAAAGTTTCAAATAAGTTTCCAATGGTACACTAACTGGCTTCGTCTCCATCTCTCATTGAACCGCTGTAGAACCTTCTTCAAATAAGAAACACGTATCAAATAAATTCTACCATTGTCTTTGTCTCTGCCGATCTCCATTCCTAAGATGCGCTTCGCTTCACATAAATCCTTCATCTCAAATTCACTCAAAAGCTGAATCTTCAATCTATCTATTGGGGATCTGGAAGTAGAAGCAACCAACATGTCATCTATATAAAGTAATAAGTAAATGTACGCACCTCCATTTAACTCGAGATAGTACACAAAAGGATCAAATTGTCTCCTAATGTACGAATGGTCGATTATGAACCCATCAAATCGCTTATATCACTGTCTCAGAGATTGCTTCAAACTGTATAGCGATTTCTTCAACCTATAAACCAATTTCTCCTTCCTTGCAGCTCGGAACCCTAAAGGCTGAGTCATATAGATTTCCTTATCAAGATCACCATGAAGAAATACCGTTTTCACATCCAATTGATCTAATTCCAAACTATACTGTGCCACCAAACCAAGAAAAATTCGAATCGAAGAATGCTTCACCACCGGAGAGAAGACTTCATTGTAGTCAATACCTTCATCCTGTGCATATCGCTTCACAACCAACCTATCCTTGAACCTCACAGGAGTGCATTCAATGTTCTCCTTCTTCGTATACACCCACTTGCAACCAATAGCCTTCCGTCCCTTTAGAAACTCATCAAGCTCCCATGTGTCGTTCCTATGAAGAGACTCCATCTCCTCTTTCATAGTCACCTACCACAAATCAGCCTCCGAACTCTGCTCGGTCTCTCAATGTAGTAGGAACCATCTCATCGACACTCTCCACCGAAAGTGCATATGCAACGACTGTGTCTGTATACCTCGCTTGCATCTGTATGTCTCTCTTTGGCCTCCGAACAGCAATAGAATCCTGAAACTTAGCCGTCAGTCCCTGATCCTGCTCAACTATACCTGTATCATCCAAATCATCATCGTGATCGCCTGGTGTCACCTCAGTCGGTACTCTAATGGATACAGTTTCATCTAGATAATGTGGAGCTGTATCAATCTCCACAACTTGCGATATCTCCTCTGTCAGGATGCTCTCCACCTGATGAGAGCTGGGAAGCTTCAAGATTGAAGCCTCATCGAATGTGACGTCTCTACTCAGCACAATCTTCTTATCAACTAGATTCCTAAGCATGTATCATTTGACACCAAGCTTTAATCCCACAAATATGACCTTCCTAGCTCGAGGTTCTAATTTATCAGTCATCACATGATAAAATGTAGGGCATCCAAATACTTTGAGCTGATCATAATCATGTGCTGGCTCTCCCGACCACATCTCCGTAGGGGTTTTCCCCTTAATTACAGATAAAGGCAGCCTATTAATAAGGTGGCTCGCATATGAAAGTGCCTTAGTCCAAAAGATCTTTTCCAAACCATTCTGTGATAACAAACATCAAAACTTCTCCAGTAAAGTCCGATTCAATCTCTCTACCACCCCATTCTGCTGTGGTGTATGACTAACTGTGAAGTATCTCTCTATGTCCTCGTCTTAACATAGCTGCTAAAAGGGGTCTGAAGTGTACTCGCTGTCGTTATCGGATCTCAAGTTCTTGATCTTTCTCCCAGTCTGCAGTTCTAATCTCCTCTTCCACTCCACAAATAACTCTAGGACTTCATTTTTATGCTTCATGGTGTACACTCAATAACACCTAGAATAGTCATCCATAAAAGTCATGAACCAATATCGACCACCAAGTGATGCCGTTGGTGGGACCCTAAACATCCGTGTGCACGTAGTCTAAGATGCCCATCATCTTGTGTATGGCTATCCTGAACTTTACTTTTGTCTTCTTACCAAGAACATAGTGCTCACATAATTCTATTTTTCCACTCTTGGCTTTCTTCAACAGCCCCCGCTTACACAAAGCCTACAATGACTTTTCACATGTAGTGACTTTTCACATGTGTGTTCCAACCTATAGTCACAAAGTCTGCTCATGTCTACCTCTGAAATAGCTGAAGCTACCTGGCTAATCTTGGTGCTTCACTTCAGATAATACAAATTTCTACTACGGACTCTCTTCATCACCACCAAAGATCCTTTAGTAACATTCGCTACAACATTATCAAAGGTCACATTGAATCCCTTCGTCTCCAACGCTCCAAAGAAAATAAAATTCTTCTTCAACTAAGGAATGAATCTCACTTTATTCAATTCACGAATAACTCCATCGTGCATCCGGATCCTGACGGTACCTATCCCACAAATGCCACATGATTGATTATTTCCCATGACTACCACGCCCCCATCGAGTCTCTCGAACGATGCAAACCAATCTCGCCGGGGAGTCACATGATAAGTAGCACCAGAATCTAGTATCCAATCAAATGCATCCACATGGTTTACTTCTGGAGTGATCAATAGAGAAAAGCATGAATCATCGGAATCATCACCTCTAGCGATGTTCACATTATTGGCCTTCAGGCCCTTCTTCTTGCTATTCTCCTTCTCTTTGAGTTTCAGACAATCTCTATTCTAATGTTCTTGTTCTTTGCAGAACACACACTGGTTCTTCACTAATTGGTGGTGGTCTCTTGACTTTAACCTGCGTCTATTACCACCTCTTGGATATAGACTTTTTCCTCTCGTCGACAAGGCCTCTTCTGAAGTGCTAGCTCGAGAACTCTCTTTGTCCTTCCTCCTCAAATCATAATTCGTCAATGCATTAGTCACTTTACTGTAGGTGATGAAAGATCTACTATTCAACAAAGTGAGCACGAAGGTATCATACTCCTCATCGGGTAAGGAGCCTAACAAAATAATCACCTTGTACTCGTTTGTTATCTTCTAATCCACGTTTACTAAGTCCGACAATAATTTTGTATAGTTGTTTACATGAGCTGCAAGTGAGGTGTCCCTGGACATCTAGAATCTGAATAATCTACGTAGCAAGTGCAACTGATTCTCAACACTCTTCGTAAGGTACTTGTTGTTAAGAATCTTCCACATCTTCATCGCAGACGTCACACCAATCACATCGTATTTCAGCTCTTGTTCCAAACAAGACCTGATCACCTCATAAATGTTCATATTCATCTTGTCTCATATCGCCTCATCATAGTTCGATAGCCTCTCATAGACCATGATGATCTTGTTTGAGGTGAAAGTTGATATTTTCATTGTTATCGAATCTATTATAACTTTAGTCGTTACAATAAACTTGAATGAAATAAAGAGTTGATCTTTTTATAGGATCTCCTTACACAATGAAAATAAAAAGTTTATAACTTTATCAAACAAACACAGAGATCGTTTATCGGTCTTCTGCTTGCGTGGGATCTTTCAACTTTATCAAACAAACACAGAGATCGTTTATCGGTCTTCTGCTTGCGTGGGATCTTTGCCTGTGTCGGGGTTTATCCTATCGGTCTTCTGCTTGCGTGGGATCTTTGCCTGTGTCGGGGTTTATCCGTGGACCACCGTCGATCAGATATGATTGCTGAAAAATTAGGCAGAGCTTCGTCTATCCGCGAAGGGATCGAGAAACCATAGCTCTTATCTCGGCAAAGCGAGATAATCACTCTTCTTAATATTACCGCAACGGGATAATCCTAAGGAACGGATGCGGGAAACTGTAGATCTGACGAATCTCTCTCTATTGCGTTGAAGAACTCGATCCGATCTCTCCTCCTCCTCTCTGAAATTCATGCACCTTCAGTCTTCAATCCGGCAGGGCTTCGCCGAGATACGAGAATTCCAGATCTGAAAAAAGTGAGGACCCGGGGCTGTATTTATAGGCTCCAGGAGGTTTCGGGTGGTTAAAACCGCATAACGGACCTTTTCTGCGTTGGAGACACCCCAGGGTGTCTCAAACTGGGCCGAGACACCCTAGGGTCTCTCGGCCTTGGCCGAGACACCCTATGCCCAATGGTGTCTCGGCCTTGGCCGAGACACCCAAGGGTGTCTCGCCCGTGCCGAGACACCCCGGGTGCCCAAGTTCAGCCTGAGACGCTCCGTTATGCCTGTTTGATTGTTTCCGTCGTAAATTCTTCGTCCGAACTCAGATTTGAGTAATTCCAAGTGCGTTAGAAAGCTGACGAAGAGTTCTATAAGCTCCAATGATTAGATCATATGTGGAATAAATGAGACACGAAGGGCATTTCGTCTTTTGTAAGTGACAAGGGGCTCCCGATCAGTTCGTATCCTTATTATTCTGAAACTCCGTTGCTTCACATAGTTTGCCGATTCACTTCAAGCGTTCGTTGACGTCAATCAAGCTTCTGTGACTTGGATAGTGACGTTCATCATCTTCTCTTAGCTTTGAGCTGTTCGTAAAGACCTATAGGTAATTTTCGATGCCTACAGATACCCCCTCCAAAGCGTTCTAGACTCGTTTCTTTTATAGAAGAGGCTGGAATACTTTAGATATGATTGGTCCAGCCTTCGATTGGTGTAAAGGACATGTAGTTAGCTTCAACTGTTGGCTCCTTCGATTTTTGGTCTATTCGATGCTTTGACGAATAGCCGAAGTCCTTCCGGCGCTGCGTTTATCGCCTGGCCGTCGTCGGAGTCTCGAGTTTATCACCGGTGAGTTGAGTTTGGCTCGTGTCATTGAGTTGACTTTGAACTGACTATCTCCGTCATGATATATTGATTCGTGTTGACTTTTTGATCGCAACGCATTGACCGGCGTTGACCTAGGGTTACGCATTGACCGGCGTTGACCCTAGGGTTTCGAACGTCGTACGTTGACACAGTTTATACTCGTAGGTTTACTGGAGTATACACATGTTTTCATCGAAAGTTGGTCTCGTTGTGGAATTTATTATATCTTCAATCGATTACAATAAATTCAAAAGAGATAGCCTTTTTATAAGACTTCTTTTACACAACAAAATAAAAATTATAACTTTTTAGAAACAAACGCAGGATCGTTGTTTGGATCGCTGCTTGCGTGGGATCTTTGCCTGTGTCGGGGGTGCGTTAGCCCGTGGACCACCGATTCACAGATTCTGATTGAATCGTGAAGGTTTTAGGAATTCTTCCTTCGTTTATCGAAGTAAGAATCTTTAAGCGAATATCTTATCGATGTAAGATGTTTACTCTTCCAAAGATCAAGTCATAGCTTAGATCTCTAGGAATCACCTAAAGCTTCTTGAGGATATTTGTGAAGAAGTAAGACTCTCTCTCTTGCTCTAATTCACCAAAAGCTCCAGTCTCTATGCCCCAATCTGCCTTCCGTCCTATTTCATGTCTAGGGAGGTATTTATAGGGGTAGGAGTGCACAACAGTTGAAACGGGGGCGAAATAACTGACCGGGTGCCTGTTCTTTGGCCGCTACAGTCGACACTGCCGCGGCTATTGGCGCGGCAGTGTGGACTACCGCGGCCAAAGAGGCAGTTACCAGCATGTTTCATCGTGCTTGAAACCGTTCTCCCACGACCTTTAACCACCTTTTTGTGGTTTAACTGCTTGTACACGTCAGCACACGTTCTATTTCTGATATGCTACCACATGGGCATCAAAAAATCATCATACAACTGTCTTGTAACCGCCGTAGCACCCCTTGTAATAGCCGCTGCACCCTAGGCTGCCGCGTCTTAGCCGCGACACTATATGCTGCCGCGCCTTAGCCGCGGCACCATATGTTGCCACGCCATGGCCGCGACACCATGAGCTGCCGCGCCTTAGCCGCAGCACTAAGTGTTGTCTGGTAGTGTGTACATGTTGTCTCACTTCCTTTGAATGATTCCCTCTGATTAAGAAGATAGCGTTTAACATCGTTTCTTTGTCTTGAGTAGTATTTGGATATCTGTAAGTATTTTTTGACGCCTACAGATACCCCCTCCAAAGTATCTCAGACTCATCATTTTTTGGAGAGGAGTCTGGGACACTTAGGATATTATAAGTTTTCCTTGTAATTTCTTCAGTACTTTGTTGAGGAAGTTGCGTAACATAGTCTATGGATGGCTTTAATTCTTGACTTCTTCTCTTTTTTAGCCTATTCAGTGCTTTGTAGAATAGCTAAATTCCTCCGGTACTGCGTTTATCGCGTGGCCGTTGTCGAAATCTTGAATTTGAACTGCCGTCGAAGAATAGAGAAATAGTTTATACTCATATACTCTATTGGAGTGTTCGGGAAACAGTTTAACCTCATATACCCGTTGGGAGGTTCAAGGAGATGCAGTTTATACTCATATACTCATCGAAGTGTAGCCAGGTTATTCTTAAGAATATTCTAAATAATGTTCTCCCGAAACTTCCTGTTGAGGGTAGGGAAACAGTTTAGACTCGTATACCTATTGGAGTATTCTGGTCTCTTTTTTGTTGGTAGAGGTGAACCCAATGATGGAGAGGAAGAATTTTATATTCTATCTCCTGGTCTCTTGTTTGTTGATAGAGATGAACCCGAAATCGGAGAGGAAGAATTTTATATTCTATTTCCTGGTGCAAAAGAAACTCAAAGTGAGATCTTCACTTAGAGAATCTAGACTGGTTTGAATAATCCTGACTGTCATAAGGTTTGATTATTCAATTCAAAAGTGTACTTTTCGTTCACAAAAATGAATCGAAATGAGATTTTGGTTGTGGTCCTAACTGTAGTAAGGTTTGACCAAGTGGGAGTTTTGAGACGATCCTAACTGTATGAAGGTTTGATCGCTCGATTTGCGGACTTCTCGTTCGTGGAAGGAATCGAGAAGAGATTTTGGCTTTGGCCCTAACTGTTTAAATGTTTTACCAAATGAGGGGTTGAGACGATCTTAACTGTTTAAAGGTTTGATCGTTCAATTTGTGGACCTCTCGTTCATGAAAGGAATCGAGAGGGGATTTTTGTTTTGGTCCTAACTGTTTAAAGGTTTGACCATGTAGGGACTTGAGACGATCCTAACTGTTTAAAGGTTTGATCGTTCAATTTGTGGACCTCTCGTTCATGAAAGGAATCGAGAGGAGATTTTGGCTTTGGTCCTAACTGTTTAAAGGTTTGACCAAAATGGGACTTGAGACGATCCTAACTGTTTAAAGGTTTGATCGTTCAATTTGTGGACCTCTCGTTCATGAAAGGAATCGAGAGGGGATTTTGGCTTTGGTCCTAACTATTTAAAGGTTTGACCAAATATGAGTTTTGTGAGGGAAGATTGATCTAACGAAGTGATCGAATCTCGTCTCAACAAAAGAGTGTTCGGAAATCACTGTGGGGGTTTAGTGTTTATCACTTTGTTTATAATGATCGGGTTATCCCTAAGAAAATTACATATAGCATTCTTCCGAGAACTTCCCGTTACATGAACCATCCACCCCCAGCTTTCTCTACGAAACTAGGTTTATCATTATATTCAGCTGCATGATCGGGTTATCCTTAAGAGTACCATGCATGACGCTCTCCAGGGATTTCCCGTAAAAGAAAGGAAATAGTTTAGACTCATATACCTGTTGGAGTATTGAGGAGCAGTTTATACTCGTACACTCTTCGGAGTGTTGAGAAGCAGTTTATACTCGTATACTCTTCGGAGTGAGGGGAAACAGTTTATACTCGTGCACCCAGTGGAGCTAAGGAAAACAGTTTATACTCGTGTATCCAATGGAGTTAAGGAGAACAGTTTATACTCGTGTATCCAATGGAGTTAGAGTCGTCTTTACTTGGCTTGTTTCGTCGTTACGACGCCGGAGTTAATTAAGGCTTGGATTTTGTTTTTTAGTCCAAAGCAAATTTCGGTGGGATGAAGAACCCTTCTGTGGTACGCACAGTAGTTTGGATCCGTAATCCTCTTAGCTCCCTCCTGATCTTTAATAGGTGGTAGCTCGATTTTATCATTGACGAGGAGGTATTTCAATATGACTGGAGCTTCATCATTTTTGAAAGAATACTCCTTTTGAAACTTCGGATCGAGAGTTGCGTTCCCAGCGATTGCAGATGTCGTCGGTCGGCTTCTCTCAGCTTTCTTTCTTTTAAGAAAGTGTTCAGCTTGTTCACCACGTATTTTCAAATCTTTCTAAGTTTTAGATGGTACGACCCCCAGGGCTTCCAGGACATCGATGGAGAGATTATTGTGGTATGTTTGCAGGATAAACTCCTCTGTAACATGATCTCTGCAATTCATTGCCTTGTAACGGAAGCGCTTGACAAAATTATCGACTGACTCTCTGTCTTTTTGCTTCTCATCCAGAAGGGTTCCGATTGACACTTCGGTGTCATCATCGAAGAAATTGCTGAGGAATAAACTTTCTATGTCATCCCAGCAATTGATGCTCCCTGGCTTAAGACGTCGGTACCAATCGAAGGCCGACCCGCGAAGGGTGCCAACGAATGACCGGACCATTAAAGCCTCATTTCCAGAGATCATGCCTAAATGAGACTTGAAATAAATCAAGTGCTGAATAGGCGAGCTCTTCCCATCAAACGGTGTGAAGTTAATCAGATAGAATTTTGACGGGTACGATATTGAATCCCATTCTCTTGGATAGGGACACGAAATACCCGTCTTCTTTACTTCCTGAGCGGACATCAAAGTATTGACTTTGTTTTCAAGGTCTTGCATTTTCTTGTCCTCATTTTCATCTCTTTTTAAGTGATGCTGAGCAGAAATAATTGGGCTACCCTCGGTGTTATTAAGAGGTGCAATTAAACCACCCCCAATATCGTTATTAGAAGGATCCATTGAACCACCCCCAGTGTTATTGTTATTAGGAGGTGTATCAGCCATAATAATTTCATCCACTTCTGGATCACTGTCATGTACAACATTCTGAGTGTGACGGTTGGATTCAGCTCGCTGACTGAACTCAGTAGGTTGAGGTCGTTGAGCTAGCAATTCTCTCATTTGTTGGATAGCCAATTCCATCTCTGTCTTCATCTCAGCTCTAATTTCTTCACGTTGCTTGGTTAGAGCTTCTTGAAGCATTTGAGCAAACTGATCAGAAGTGATTGTGAACACTTCTTTGGTTTGTCCCGTGCTAGACACTGTATCATCAGAAGCGATTGCAGAAAACACTTCTTTGGTTTGTCCCGTGCTAGACACTGTATCATCAGAAGCGATTGCAGAACAAGTGTCCGAGAATTCATCCTCCAAAGACATTCCTTCCTGTTTTCTCTTGTAGTCTCTACGTCTGATAGCTCCTAACTGGAGTCGAGACATCCGTTGGGCAATTCTTGAATTAACGTTTCCTCCTGGGGAAAAGTCGGGATTTGATTCACTTGAATGCCGCTTAGATTTTCCTTTATCAGCCATGTTGATGGTGATTTCAGGGAATTCGTCATCTTGGACAGTTGATCTTCTCTTGTGGAAATATCTCGGCTTAGGCTTCGATATTTTGGTGAAAAGCCTCTGGAACACTGAGACTCTTTGCGGGATGGCTTCTCATTTGGAGTAGTCACATTCCGACAGTACTGCTCTAATGAGTCGTATACAAAAACAATGAGAGCTCATTTCTCGGACAATCCTCTTTTGAGTTTTGTTCACAACCCCAGCTTGATAGTATGACTCATCAGTATGATTACTAGAGAATCCTATCGTCTGTTGGTATGACCTCCCAGGTATAACGATGTCTTTTGACGAACATGTCTTCTTCTGAGGATGTAAAACCTTGTTGGCATTCTCAGGACAACTTATTATTGTCTTTGAGCGATCCAAGGTTATGTCGGGAGTCACACATTTAGAACCACCCCCTTGTGGGTGCGGAGTCTTAACGAGCTCCGAATGCTGATCTTGCACAACTCCAGACTTTGGAATCCAAACTTTACAGAGTTTTGGCGGTTCTTTGGCCACCGTTTCCTTGTTTCTTTCTCGTCTATGTTATAAGAGAGCACGGGCATGAGCAGCGTTTGCATGACGCTTTTGTATACGTTCTTTGAGGGTCGACCGAGCCCTTTTGACGAGAGTCCATTCCTCCATCGTGAGTTGTGTAGAAACGTGAGTAGTTTGTCGTTGAGTTGAACAAACCACTTGTTGTTTCCTCGACTCTAAGTCCGCATAATAACGAACTCCATTGGTTTGTTCCAAGGCCTTAGCCAATTGATGAGCGCGGCGTTGGCGTCGCCTCTGACGAGCCCTCTTCGTCAGAGTTGGCGAACTTCGATCGAACGACTCCTTAATTAGGGTGGAATCATTATGAGCAGAGCTCCCGGCTTTGGGGGTCGCCGGGATAATGTTGCGAGGCAAGGACTCAACAACGATTGGGCGAGAGTCTTTACTTTTAACCTTCTTTGGCGTATAAGCCTTCTTCAATGATGAGATCCTCTTGTACTTGCGAGATAATGAAGATCTTGAAGAGGACAGGGCCGGTCCTGAGCATTCGGGGGCCCTAGGCAAAAAATTGTACAAAAATCCTATAGGGGCCCCTCCTATAGTCAATATTTTCTGGCTCAAGTACTACTCGACTCTCTACAACTTCGGCAGAGTGGGCTGAGTGGCGAGTCCGATCGGGGCCAGAGCCGGCCTATACACGAAAAATAAATCCGTCTGAATCCTCTCGTGTTTCTTCCTTTCAATTAGAAACACTGAATTTGACATTGAACAGTAACAAAATTAATCGTGTTTGACAAAATTAACAACAAATATCGAAACAAAACCCAAAAAATTGAAAGGAATGGCTCACATGAAAGTTTAGAAGGATTAATTTTAGAACGTTAAAGTGCAATTTCACTCTAAAAAAAGGAGAAGTTGACAGAAAACAAAGGTTTTAATATTCAGAACTAAGGATTACCCACCAGCTAGCTGAACCAATCAAAATGTTCAAACTTTGACAACAGAGAATAAAAATTGATAAACTTTTAGAAAAGTACCGTCATCTTCAAGAATCAAAGATTACCCATCAATCCAAACCCAAAAAAGATTCAAACTTTGACGGAAAAAAAAGATCAAAACTCAAAAGCGTAAGAGACGTACGAAATTGCCAGCTCCAAGTTCGGGGCTTACCGCTTACATACTCAACGTTCAGGTCGCCGGGCATTTTAAGAGATTCATTCTGTGGTCCTGTGGTCTTGATTTTGAAAAGCTTCCTTGAATGGGGGGCAATTCTTTGAGACTTGAATTGTGATCTGGGAAAGTGGGAACTAATTAATAAAAGATTTGACCGTTTGAGCTGTGAGCCTGTGAGTGTAAGGATGCCAGCTGATGGACGGGACTTACTTTGCTTTTATTAGACTTTGATGGGCTTCTATGTAAGGATGCCAGCTATTTTTCGGGGCCCCTATTTTTTGGGGGCCCCAGGCGAACGCCTCACCCGCCTATGCTATAGGCCGGCTCTGGAAGAGGATGATGAGAGATATTCTTCAAACTTGGTTTGGTCAAACTCGTATTCGACCGTGGATTCAACTGGAATCTTGATCGGCTGCGACACGACGGTCTCGGCAGCGAGACCGTTGGCTCCCACTGTGGTCGCCAGTTTGTTTTCGTCGAAAGTTAGTCTCGTTATGGAATTCATTATATCTTCGATCGATTACAATAAATTCAAAAGAGATAGCTTTTTTATAAGACTTCTTTTGCACAACAAAATGAAAATTATAACTTTTTAGAAACAAACGCAGGATCATTGTTTGGATCGTTGCTTGCGTGGGATCTTTGCCTGTGTCGGGGGTGCGTTAGCCCGTGGACCACAGATTCACAGATTCTGATTGAATCATGAAAGGTTTTAGAAATTCTTCCTTCATTTATCGAAGTAAGAATCTTTAAGCGAATATCTTATCGATGTAAGATGTTCACTCTTCCATAGATCAAGTCAGAGCTTAGATCTCTAGGAATCGCCAAAAGCTTCTTGAGGATATTTGTGAAGAAGGAAGACTCTCTCTCTTGCTCTAATTCACCAAAAGCTCCAGTCTCTATACCCCAATCTGCCTTCCGTCCTATTTCGTGTCTAGGGAGGTATTTATAGGGGTAGGAGTGCATAACAGTTGAAACGGGGGCGAAATAACTGACCGGGTGTATGTTCTTTAGCCGCTGCAGTCGACACTGCCGCGGCTATTGGCGCGACAGTGTGGACTCCCGCGGCCAAAAAGGCAGTTACCAACACAATTCACCGTGCTTGAAACCGTTCTCCCACGACCTTTAACCACATTTTTCGTGGTTTAACTACTTGTACAAGTCAACACACGTTCTATTTCTGATATGCTGCCACGTGGGCTTCAAAAAATCATCATACAACTGTCTTATAACCGCCGCAGCACCCCTTGTAATAGCCGCTGCACCCTAGGCTGCCGCGTCTTAGCCGCGACACCATATGCTGTCGCGCCTTAGCCGCGTCACCATATGTTTCCGCGCCATGGCCGCGGCACCATGAGCTGCTGTGCCTTAGCCGCGACACTAAGTGCTGTCTGGTGGTGTGTACATGTTGTCTCACTTCCTTTGAATGATTCCCTCTGATTAAGAAGATGGTGTTTATCATCGTTTCTTTGTCTTGAGTAGTATTTGGATGTCTGTAAGCATTTTTTGACGCCTACAACACAGTTTAAGCTCTTAAGGTATTGGAGCATGGTGGTCCCAAGTGTCGGGGTTGCAGGACTGACTGTTAAAGCTGATTCATCTGTATTTGTGGATCTTATCTTAATGTTGTTGGATAATCGAGTCACGAGACCAACTAACGGAGTTGATGCGTCAATGACTCGCACTTATAGAATTTTTGGCAAATTCTCAGCCATCAACGGGTTTGATGAGCCTTTACCGACCACCGTTTGAGTCAGGCTAGCATGCGGATTGTTTAAGTCTGTTCCACATGTGACGTTAAGCTAAAAGAGTTAACCCTTTTAGTGCTACGATATTGAATACGTAGACTTCGTCTTTCTCCTGTGAAAAGACTAAACATCGACGTGTATCAGACGTAGACTTAGGATTTTTGGCAAATCCTCAGCCATAAACGGATTTGATGTGCCTTTACCGACTACCGTTTGAGTCGGGCTAGCAAGCGGATTGTTTAAATCCGTTCCGCATGTGACGTTGTGCTAAAAAAATGAACTCCCTTAGACTTGATGCTACGACTTCGAATACGTAGACTTCGCTATTGTTACGGGAATAGGCTACCCGGCAACGCGTGTTAGGCGCTGACTTATCCTTACTTAGGATTCAGGATAAAATTCCCCAGACTGGAATTCTGGTGTCTTCTTCAATCGGAGAAAGACTAAACCGGCAATGCATGTTAGACATAGACTTTGGGATTTTTGGCAAACCCCCAGCCATCAACGGGTTTGACGTGCCTTTACCGATTACCGTTTGAATCGGGCTAGCATGTGAATTATTAAAACCCGTTTCACATGTAACGTTGTGCTAAGAGAATTGCTTCTCTTAGACTTAATGCTATGATTTTGAATACATAGACTTCGTCTTTCTCACGGGAATAGACTACCCGGCAACGCGTGTTAGGCGTTGACTTATCCCTACTCAGGCTTCGGGATAAAATTCCCCGTGCATCGAGTGCCCGGATTTGACAATCGTGTCTTTTCTAAAAGCAAAGAAACGCGTGTTAGGCGTAGGCTTATCTCTATTTAGGAGTCGAGATAAAGTTCCCCGTGCATGGAATGTACGGATTTGAAGTTGAGAATTGTGTCTTTTCTCAGGGTAAAGACGAACCCAAAATGGAAGAGGAAGAATTTTATATTCTATCTCCCGGTACCGAAGAGGAAGAATTTTATATTCTATCTTCAGTTGGAAAGGAAACTCGAAGTGGGATCTCCACCCCCAGAATCCGGAAAGATGAAACTAGGAGTGGGATCTCCACTCTGAGAATCGGAAAGATTCAAGTAACCCTAATGTAGGCTGTCTAAAAATAATAGAAGATAGCTGATTCCCCATCAAACACAGATGATGGAAGTTACAATCGGACGACTTCCAGAAGGCTACAATTTGAAGACTTTCACATGTCAAAGAGCTAAAGCAAAGATTACAAAACGACGATCTTTAGCAACACTCTGATAGAAAGAGATTACAAATCGACGACCTCTTCAAATCAAGACGTAGAAGCCCTCTCTACATACCATCTTCAAGACACAACACCAATTTGATCACCTAAGCAGCTTCAACCACTGCAAACAAAGATACAGCTGCTTATGTGAGATGATTGATCTTGATGGTTGCGACAACAACATGATTAATGTTATATTAGCAACTATTAGAGATGCTAATGAGCAGTGTAATGATATTCGACACACTGAAGAGCACATGGTTAAACCATGCAAAGAAATCTTAGTGGAGATCGTGACCTGCAGTTGATAGAGCGTTATTGAGATGCATCAATTGTCACAAATGGCCCGAATAAGACCTTCTTTACTGGTCATTGGTGTCATCCATATATAAAGACAGAGAAGCTCAAACGCAGCTCCAATCGTTGCCAATCACAGCTCGAACGCGGCTTCAGCGGCTCTCCAACGCAGCTCATCATCGCTGCCCAAAGCAGCTCATCATCGCTGCCCAACGCAGCTCATCATCGCTGCCCAACGCAGCTCATCATCGCTACCCAACGCAGCTCCAACCGACATCGAACGCAGCTCATCATCGCTGCAGAACGCACCTCCAGATACTGCATTCAAACACAGAATTTAGGCCAGAACGCATGTCAAAGTTCTGACCTGTTCAAACACGATCCAGGCAGTTTCGAAAACTGCTCTTCACCCACGATTTGAGGAATGGCTTACGTGGGTTGTTACACCCGATCAATGGGGTAACTAAGCCCCCATTTAGGAGCGGATTATGGGGGTAGTTACACCCCTAATCCCCCTATAAATAAAGAGGATTGATTCCTTACACAGTCTGGGGAATCAACATCCGTTGAGAATTCCAGATCTTCGAATACTTGGCTTATTAACCGAATCATTTTCGGTTCAAACAACTCTTTTTATCAGAGTTTGTTATTCGTTCTGAACTACAATATTCGTCAAGAATTATCAGCAAGATCAAACCGTTGTTCCAGTGAGTATAGATATTCGGATCGTCAACGAGAAGCAAACTCGACGCGAGCATTCGAGGGAGGCATCTCATCGCCACCGTGAAGAACCCAGTTTTAAACAAAGGAGAGAATCCAGATCATTCTCTTCTCTTTTGTAATCAGGAATTCAAATTGTAATCGAGAGTAGAGAGAATTGTAGTCATTCTTTTTCTAAACAGTTAGAGAGAATAAAGTCAAACGCAATTCTTTTATCCATTTTCTTATTACAAAATTTCCGACAAACAAAAGATGGCGACTCCGCTGGGGACAAGCTTCTCTGACGAAGAAGTGGTAGCGCAATCCGACATTCACCTCACAGGAACAACCGTCGAAACTCTTGTTGTGGAGTTTGACCAAGCCAAGTACGAGGAGGCCCTCTCCTCTGGATCGCTTAGCCCCAGGGCTATGCGAGATGCCTGTCAGAACTCTAAAGAGGTTTTAACTGCTGTTGAGACGCCAAAGAAAGCCCTCTCCTTTGGCCAAAGCCTCAAATTTGCTCTGCAAGCTGAAGATTCCGCACCCGTTTCGGCACAGCGTGTACTGGGTTATAAGAGGCCTATGACAGAGAAAGGCCTAATCAACGCCGACAACGCTGCTGCTAAGGCTTTGAAACAAGCCAAGAAAAACGCCGCTCGAAGACGGAGAAGATCCATCCGACGAGCACATCTCCGAGAAAATCAATCCTTGGTCCAACGCAAGGATTGCATTTCCGAAGCTCTGCCTAAGCGTTGCGTTCATACTCCAGAACGCACACTTCGAGGTAATGAATCCAACTATGAACCTCAGGTGATTCAACTTAAACGCGACCCTCAGTGGTGCGTTGTCCAATCAAAACATAGCCCTGCTAAGGGAAAACAGGCATCTCATGAGTGCGTCCAAACAAAACAAGACCCTAAGGGGTCTGTTTCATCAACTAAACGCAGGCCAAGGCCTAGTGTTTATAGATCACAACGCAACCCTCGCACTTCGACTCCCGAATGCGATGTGGTCTGCCAAGTTCAAGAGAGTCGACATGAGTTTAAGATTCACGTCCACCAAGAACCAGTCTCGCCTACTCAAAAACAGAGGGTCCTATCTCTGATGAAGAATCAATCTCAAAGCCCCGACTTGCGAGATTTACTCTCTAGAAGAAAACCAATGCAACAGGCGAATCAGTCCTGCCATTGTGAGAGGATTATTTCAGCAGTCCTCTCTGAGTGCCAATGTTGCATACCTGAACCCCGACAATCGGTGTTCGACAGATTGGCGGATGTCGTCAGACCTACCAAGAGACAACGCCATCATAAGAAGAAAGATTCTGAAGCCGAGTATCCTCAGGTTACTATCAACATGACCGGCAGAGGGAAGATCTCGTATCCTAGTTCCGATGAATCAGAAAGGAGTCATTCCCCGACTGTTCGATAAATTTGTGACGAGTTCGAAGGAGTGTATCGGCATACTCGATCACGGACCGGAGCTATACGACCGGTTAATTATCAAAGGTTAGCCAAAGGGATTACGACGAGTGATGAACATTCGGCAATAGCTGAATCTCAATCTTCAAGCTCTGTCGGAGCACAGAAGGTTTCTGTTTATATGACGGGAAACCCCGAGGACATAGCCAAAAGAGTAGACGAACATCATGTCATGCTCCAGGCGCAACAGGAAACACTTCTCCAATTGAAGGATATGTTGGCCCAGGTCCTGGCAGAAAAAGGTCAAAAACCTGAATCTTCCCGAAAGACAACATCAAAGGGAAAGCAAAAAGTACACGAACATTCAGATCGTGAGACTCACAACCTGGGATCCTCTTCTGAAGGTGAGAAGGAGGTGGAAAAAGAGCTATATCCTCAGTCAACCAAAGTAGATGAGCTAGAAGCCCGCCTTAATGCGATGGCCAACAGAAGCGAGCTTCGCGAGGAAGGAGTGATACGACCTTACCCTGCAGAATGGGATACAGCTCCCTATCCGCCAAAGTTCAAGGCCCCCACCTTACAACCGTTCGATGGCACAGGGTCGTCAAATCAGCACATCTACTACTTCAAATCTCAAACTGGAGATGTAGTGTCAAACGACACCATTCTGACCCGGCTATTCATCGGTACTCTCAAAGGTGTCGCATTTGAATGGTTTATGAAACTGCCTGCTGGATCTATTCAGAAATGAGTAGATTTGGAAAGGCTTTTCTTGGCCAGATTCTTTGAAGACGACACAGAGGTCTCAGTCCCGACTCTTCTCGCCACTAAGCAGAAAAAGGGAGAATCTATCAAGACCTATGTTGAAAGATTCCGCAGCATGGCATTGCGATGCCCCTCAGGTATGACTCAATCAACCTTGGTTGAAACTTGCAGGCACAACCTGCAGACCCAGCTCCTCGCTCAGATGGGAGTAGCAGAATGTCGCTCCTGGAGACAACTGGTGTCATAAGGAGAGCAAGCTGAAGAGATTGTAGCTCGGATCAAAGCTGAAGAAGACCCACAACCCAAGCCGCAGCGGCAACGTAATCAGAACAACGCCCAGCGGTCTAAGGGAAAAGAGACTTTAACAGCTGACTACACGCAAGTACCACCGCCTACTAAGCAAGGCAAGACACCCAATCAGCAAAGAGCGCCCAAGCAGTATTCGTTCAAAGAAGAGCATGTGGACACTCTGTTCCAACTACTTCGGAAGAACAATAAATTGCAGCTCCCTGAAATCAGAAAACCAGATGAAGCAGGCAAAGTAGATTATCCCAATTACTGTCGATATCATAGGTTCTTGGGACATCCTACCCAAAAGTGTTATGTCTTCAAAGACATCTTGCAAAATTTGGTGAACGCTAATGTACTCACCCTGAAGCCGGAACAGAAGACTGTATCTACTAACCTGATTGCGGTCCAGTTTGGTGACTTCCCTCCTGTAGCTGCTGCAGATGGTGTCATTCCCGTCCATAAAGGGGAAATGCACTTGAAGAACACTGACTTACATGACCAGAAGGGTAGGGGGTTGGTACCCCTCACTATTCTAAAGGGAGAGATCATGTGGGTCCATCCAGACCTAATTGAGGATCAGCAATGGACAAACACCGCATTCAAGCATAAAAGAAGCAAGGCTAAGTCATCCAACATGATTAGCCCCTCTATTAATGAGAATAATGACCATCTCAAACCTCTCACCGACTCAGAAGAAGAGATGATCGTCCTAGCAGCATACCCAGAAGGTAACCCCGGTACTCGGTCGGGGAAAACTTATTTGAGGAATTATGACTAGAACGCTCAAGAAGCTGAAGAACAGCCCCAAGACGCTGGGGGTTCTGTGCTAAAGAAGCCGGTTGATAAAGGGAAGCAAAAAGAGCTCCGGTTAAACAAAAATCTTCACCAAGATCTTGGCGAAACAAATGCCCCTTACCAATTTAATGTGATGGCACAGTTGGCCAACATACCAGCCAGGATCATCCTTTACGAGCTCTTGAAGTTGTCCAAAGCCACCAGAGAAGCTCTGATTGAAGCTTTGAAGAACACGGAGAGCTTCATTACCCAAGTTACTCCAATGCCCGAAGCATCTAAAGATCAATCCTGTCTGCAGTGTTTACAAGCAGTCAGAAGCCTGCCCTGCATATCATTCACTCAGAATGATATGCAAGTAAAACATAAACATGACAGACCCCTGTATTACACAGGATATATCGGATCATCAGAAATCAGCCGCGTTCAAGTCGACCCAGGCTCGGCACTAAGCATCATGCCATACAGAGTCATGCAAGTTTTAGGGATTCCCTTACACCGGTTGCATGCTACCCAAACCACCATCTTCGGATTCAATGCTAACAGCACTCGGCCTATGGGAAAGATCAAGCTCAGATGTCAAATCGGAGATCTCAAATCCGAAGTGGCTTGTTACATTATAGATGCGGACACATCCTATAATCTGTTATTAGGACGACCATGGATTCACGCAAATCGTGTTGTCCCATCTACATTGCATCAAGTCATGAAGTATGTCAATGATGAAGACGAAGTTCGAACCCTGATTGCGGAGAAATACCCCTTCAAGGGAGTGGAAAACTTCCACACCGATTCAGTCTTCTACTCAGAGTCGCAAGAGGAAGAAGACGTCGACAGTGGTAATGAAGCAGATGTCGAACCAGACCCGGAAGGGAATTGCCCATGGGAGCTGAACTTTAATGTAATTGGTCCAGTCGAGAACAATAATAATGTACCGAGTGAGGGCGAGTGGTGCATTAATGAAGATTTTATTTTGGCGTACTTGTCGGATGAATCTTTTAAAGTCGGACGAATAGAGAATAATCATAATACAGGTACCAGCTCATGGCATACATTGCGTGCAGAAGCATGCCTCACATTGTCAATTAGGTCATCCTTCACTTCCGATGAAGAAGTAGAAGATGCACAAAAGGCTTTCTTCGAAGTCCCGTCTAAAAAGAAAGGGCAAAAGCCAATCCGTCTTGGTAAAGTTAAACCCACACCACTCCGACGTGGAAGCTCAGAAGAAGATGATGGTGCCCCTCAATTTCATTACCATGAACCCAATGCTATACATTTAATGAAAAGAATGGGATATGACTTTAATGAAAAGCAATGCTTAAACTTCGGGAAAGGAAGGCGAACACCAATTCGGATGTCTCTCACTCCCGAAGGAAAACCTCCGGATTACTATCAAAAAACCGGAAGAGGCGTGGGCTACGTCACAACCCCGTCAGCCTCAAAGAACGAAATCAGTAACTACCTGCGTCACAACCATTCCCTCGAAACATCTTCTTGCGAATCTGACGTCAGTGTTGGGCCTTTCTTTAAAAGCCTAACTGTGAACATGGTTTCGACCAGTCATCCAGATGTAGACGCAGGGGGTGACGAAGAGTTAGTCGAATCAACCGATGATCCTTGGATCAAACGTCTTAACATCTTGTGGGATATGCGCTTCGAACAACGCGAACCACCCACTGAAGATAAAGTGATCCAGGTCAACATGGGAGATGAACATGATCCTAAGCCCATATTCATAGCTGAAGACTTATCATCATCCGAAAAAGAAGACCTCATATCTCTCATCCGAGAATATATAGATGTCTTTGCTTGGAACTATGAAGATATGCCTGGCCTTGACCCGAAGGTTGCCATGCACCGTCTCAACATTGATCCGGACGCGAAACCCGTTAAACAACAACAACGCAGGTTTCGTCCAGAGATCATGGAATCAATTGAGTCAGAAGTTAAAAAGCTCATAGATTCGGGCTTCGTTAGGGAAGAGCAACACCCCGACTGGGTGGCTAACATCGTCCCAGTGCCCAAGAAGAACGGTAAAGTCCGAATATACATCGATTTCCGCGATCTCAATGCCGCCTGTCCGAAAGATGAATTCCCACTCCCCATCACGGATGTTATGATTGACAACACCTGCGGATATGAAAGGATGTCTTTCATGGACGGATTCTCGAAAATTGAGTGCTATGTTGACGATATAGCGGTAAAAAGCCAACACAAAGATGATCATCTTACAGACTTGAAGACAATGTTCGATATCATGCGAACACATCAACTGAAGATGAACCCGACAAAATCGTTCCTCAGAGTATCAAGTGGAAAATTCCTGGGATTTATTGTTACCTCCAAGGGAATTTCTCTCGACCCGGAAAAAGTGCGTGCTATCCAAGACATGCCACCGCCTAAGAATCTCAAAGAGCTCAGGGGTTTGCAAGGGAGATTGGCCTATATTCATAGATTTATATCAAATCTCTCAGGACGCTGCCAATCTTTCTCTAAGCTCATGAAGAAAGGAGTATCATTTGTCTGGGATACAGAATGTCAAAAAGCATTCGAGGAGATTAAAGAGTACCTTACTCAACCACCAGTTCTTGTGGCCCCAAAATCAGGGAAACCATTCCTGTTATATGTGAGAGCCATGGAACATTCTCTTGGAGCTCTGTTGGCTCAGAACAACGATCAGGGTCAAGAGCAAGCCATCTATTACCTAAGCAGGACTATGATGGGAGCCGAACACCGATACAATCCAGTTGAAAAAGAATGTCTCGCCTTGGTATTCGCAGTTCAAAAGATGCGACATTACCTGGTTGGACAGACAATTCACGTCATCTCTAAGGTGAATCCGTTGAGAGTTTTGATGACGAAACCATCATCTCTAAATTGCCGGCTCGCAAAGTGGGCCATTCTCTTGTCACAATATGATATGCAGTTTATGCCCCAAAAGACAGTCAAGGGTCAAGCGTTGGCAGATTTCTTAGCTGATCACCCGGTGCCAGGGACATCTAAGTTGTATGAAGAGTTGCCTGACGAAGTCGCTGAAACTTGCGTTACTCAAGAAACCACGCATGTGTGGAAATTATTCTTCAACGGGGCATCTAGAGCAAACCCTCACGGAGCAATCACTGCAGGAGTGAGGGTCGTACTCGTTTCTCCGAACAGTCATGTAATCCCAAGGGGGTTCTCCCTAATCGAACCCTGCACCAACAATGTGGCCGAGTATAATGCTCTGCTATTAGGAATGCAATTTGCCGAAGAACTTAATGTTCAGCATCTCGAAGCTTACGGTGACTCTCAGCTCATCGTTAATCAAGTCCGAGGGGAATACGAAGTGCGGCATGAGGATCTTATCCCGTATCATATAAGACACCGACAGGAGAAGTCTGTACAACCTTGATGGAATTTTAAGCTAGAGATTGGCGATTCCCGTATATCGACTATGCCATATACGGAATATTGCCTGATGACCCTAAGGAAGCGGCCACTATCAAACGAAAGGCCCTCCAGTTCTATTATGATGCGGTTTCTCGAACCCTATATCGTAAATCACACGACGGAGTTTTGCTTCGATGTCTCTCTCGAAAGGAAGCGAAGGAGGCCCTTAAGGAAGCTCACGACGGAATGTGCGGGGCTCATCAGCCCGGAGCTAAATTAGGAGATCGTCTTCGACGAATTGGCTATTATTGGCCAAAGATGTTTTCAGACGCAGTCGACTATGCTAAACGCTGTCACGCATGCCAAATTCATGGAGATTTTATCCATCAAGCGCCAGGTAATTTACATCTTACATCTGCAACTTGGCCATTTGAGATGTGGGGCATGGATATTGTGGGACCAATTTCTCCTCCGACTTCCAAAGGACACCGGTTCATTCTAGCCGTGACAAACTATTTTTTCAAATGGGCAGAAGCAATCCCGTTGAAAGAAGTCAAGACTTCGAATGTGATCAAGTTCATTAAACATCACGTTTTCTATCGCTTTGGAGTCCCGAGACGAATAGTTCACGACAATGGAACACAATTCGTTAGCTTTGGATTTTAGATATTTTGTGATAAATTTCGCATCCAAAGTGTTGCATCTACGGCATATTACCCACCAGCAAATGGTCTTGCGGAAGCTTTCAACAAAACCATAGTAAAGCTTCTCAAAAAGTTTGTTTTCAAAAGCCGACGTGATTGGGACGAAAGACTTGGTGAGTGTTTATGGGCCTACCGAACAACAGTGAGGACCTCTACCAGAGCTACGCCATTCTCCTTAGTATACGGCTGTGAAGCTGTATTACCACTTGAGATTCAGATCCCGTCTCTGAGAGTCGCGGTCACAATTGGACTGACAGACGAAGAGAAACACCAACGACGCTTGCAGGAACTCGAAGCTTTAGATGACAAGAGACTCCAAGCTCAACAACAGATTGAACTATATCAAGCTCGTATTTCCAAAGCCTACAACAAAAAGGTTAAGGAACGGATTTTCAAGAAGGGCGATCTGGTTTTGGTCAATCGACGACCCATGGTGATGACTCATAAAACTAAAGGGAAGTTTAACCCTAAATGGGAAGGGCCTTTTGTCGTTGAGACAGTCTATTCCAACGGAGCTTACCGTCTCATCAATAAGAAAGGCGACAGACTTATGATGCCAATTAATGGGAAGTTTATTAAGAAATATTACTCGTAAGCTGCAAGTCTCTTAAGTTTAGCTGGGGGTTGCTTATCAAATGTTCATTTGAGTAAAGAAGTTCTCCTACTTTGTATGTTGTCAAGTTAACATTACACCTCTGACGATTTAAGTTATTGAGAATCATTATAATAAAAGAATTTTCCAAAGTCTTTCAGATAGCTATCAGCATAATCTGTTTGGTGAAAAAGTCCTAATTTTGACTGCGTTCAGTCCTCTTGAACGCAAGTCCTATGGCTGCGTTCAAAACAAGTCTACAGCGGCGTTTCAAGTCCCACGACTGCAAGACTTGACTGCGTTCAGTCCTCTTGAACGCAAGTCCTTTGACTGCGTTCAGTCCTCTTGAACGCAAGTCCTATGGCTGCGTTCAAAATAAGTCTACAGCTGCGTTCAAGTCCTACAGCTGCAGAACCTGACATTGCGCTCGCACCAATGAGCGCACAACATGATCACTTCAACTTCCAGAAGATGTCCTCGATGGGCCTGCGTTCAGATCATACAAACACAAAGGAATAATTTGCAGAAATTCCAACATCACAACAAGACTACAACATCCCAGACAAACACAGAAAAATGCAAGAAAAACAGCAGCAGTTCATTTCATGCAGATAATAAGTGTTTGAGGAGGTACCAAAAAAGTTATTACAGACTAAAAATTTACTTAATAAAAAAGGGGGTTCCCGAAGAGAAAAGGATGCAAGGCGGGCCTTGGCTTGAGCTATACGTGCAGCATGCTTGACTCGGATCTCTGCTTCAGCTCTCCCCCTTAATTCTTCAGCAGTGATAGCAGCAGCACCAGCTTCTGATCGCAAAGCCTGAAGAGCCTCCCCTATCTCAGGCTTCAAGTCAGCGCTCTGCAGCTTCTCTAGGGTTTCCACAGTACGCCTGAACAAGTGAACCTTCTTGGCGCAGTGATCAGTCCAGCTGCGATTGAGGCATTCTAGCAATTCCATCACGTCAAAGAACGAATCCAGAAAATCCGAAAATGGGGCCCAACCTTGCTCAGAGATGAGGTAGGCTTGCTTCACCATGCTCTCCAGGAGCTCTGTGAGGAAGTGCACACTCTCGAAGTCTGGGGCGAATACTTTACCAGGAGGGACCATAGCAAGGGGCGTAATTAGAGGGGCGTCTTCTTGGAGCACTCCTTCTCCTTCATCGTCAGAAACGATAATAGGCTCAGCAGCAGAAGTCCCACCTGTCAACAAAGCCAGCACAAATTCAGTAAATCTTTTGGACAACTGAATTCGAATGCAGGAGTTCAGACCTGCGTCAAAATCAATTTGAATGCAAGAAATCTAGACTTGCGTCCAAGATTAAGGGATCGACCCTTTGTCTTATCATCAAACACAAAAAGTTCTGTTTTACGTTCAAAATCTAAACAGTTCTTATCAATAAACACATGAACTTTTCCGTGTGTTCAACAGTGAAGGTTCGATTCTTCTTTGCAACAATGGACACAAGAACTTCTTTTATCATCTAAAATCAAAGAGATGAACAGTTTTCGTCAAGAAACATACAAGTTCTTTTCAAGATCGAAGAGACGAATCTTATTCGTCATCATCAACCAAACCAAAGTCTAGTCAGGGAATTTCAAGAACACCTATCACGAAGAATGCTTAAACAGAGAAGAAAACGAGGATTACCTCGATGACCAGACGCCGTAGGCGTCGACGACGGTCCGGAGGCGGATTCAGAAGCACCCTTCAACGGCGGAAGAATGTCCGCCATCTGTTCGTGAGATATCTTGGGAGCCATGGCCAGGCGACGAAATCAAATCGTGGAAGAATTAACGAGAAGAAACTCGTTTCAGAGTTCAAGGGAGAAGTCTAAGCGTTAAGGCTTCTGACAAGACTAATCAAACCCATTTTATAATAATTAATAACGGTGCAGAGTTCCAAGACTCCCCGTTGAGAAAGGCCTCTTCGTCATCATTACGGCCGCTTCAGCTTCCTGTTAGACGCGGGACAAAGCCCTGCGTCCATAAAAGTCTGACCAAACGCAATGTTTCAGAGATGCGTTCCTTCAAAAAATATACAGTCCCACTCAAGGACATGAACGCAGGGGGTACCCCTAGTTCTATAAATGGAATTCTTGGGAAATATGCTGCTTTTGCACATTTCTTATGTCAGCATTAAACCCATTATGGGTTTCATTGCTACAGAATTTGAATTCCATCTTCCTCAAAGTTGCTCCGATCGCAACACTTCTACCTTATCGACTCTCATCAATAGAGCGATAAGTCCTCAAAGTTGCTCTAAACGCAACACTTCTAACTTATCGACTCTCGTCAATAGAGCGATAAGTCCTCAAAGTTGCTCCAAACGCAACACTTCTACCTTATCGACTCTCGTCAATAGAGCGATAAGTCCTCAAAGTTGCTCCAAACGCAACACTTCTACCTTATCGATTCTCATCAATAGAGCGATAAGTCCCCAAAGTTGCTCCGATCGCAACACTTCTAACTTATCGACTCTCGTCAATAGAGCGATAGGTCCCCAAAGTTGCTCTGATCGCAACACTTCTAACTTATCGACTCTCGTCAATAGAGCGATAAGTCCTCAAAGTTGCTCCAAACGCAACACTTCTAACTTATCGACTCTCGTCAATAGAGCAATAAGTCCTCAAAGTTACTCCAAGTGCAACACTTCTAACTTATCGACTCTCGTCAATAGAGCGATAAGTCCTCAAAGTTGCTCCGATCGTAACACTTCTAACTTATCGACTCTCGTCAATAGAGCGATAAGTCCTCAAAGTTGCTCCAAACGCAACACTTCTAACTTATCGACTCTCGTCAATAGAGCGATAAGTCCTCAAAGTTGCTCCAAGCGCAACACTTCTAACTTATCGACCCTCGTCAATAGAGCGATAAGTTCTCAAAGTTGCTCCAAACGTAACACTTCTACCTTATCGACTCTCATCAATAGAGCGATAAGTCCCCAAAGTTGCTCCGATCGCAACACTTCTAACTTATCGACTCTCGTCAATAGAGCGATAAGTCCTCAAATTTGCACCAATCACAACATCTTCCACTTGTCGACTCTTAATAGTAGAGTGACAAGACCACGAAGTGTGCCACGGTAATATTACATTCCTGGCACTTACAGGATTCTTCTAGTATTTAAGACAAAAGCATAATACAAGAGGAATAAATAGTTGTTGTCGCAATATCAAACTGGTATTTCATTGTTCCATGTCAAAACATGATATGAAAAAGAAACAATAAAAAGCCAAACGGCAGCACTACCTTTATATAAAGGAAAACAAGGTGACTTAAGATAAGTGTTGTTCCTACCAAAAGAACGATACAAAAAAAAGGCTCATCAATTCATCAGATTAAATGAAGTTAGCTGAGACTTAATGGCAGAAAGTTTTTCTTCATGGTCGGCCCGAACCAACATCTCGGCCCGTTTCCGAAGCTCGTCCTCACTAGACAGCATGGCAGCTACCTCCTTCTTAGCCTCTTCCAGAGCACCAGCCTTGGCACGGTAATTCACCAGGGAAGTAGCACTTTTGACGTTGAGCTCAGTGACAATAGATTCTTCTCGTTTGAATTGAGCCTTCATCCTAGTCAACTCCACTTCAGCGGCAGCGATCTTCTCTCGCAAATTCTCCAGAGAAGTATTCGAAAGTGTCAGCTCAACTTGTTTTTGAGCATGTAGCTGTTGCAGTTGTTCAACCTCAACCTCTTCCTCAGCTATATGACGTTGAGCGGCTTCATACTTATTGAGTTCTTCGGCTCGAATATCCTCAAAAGTAGATGCAATCTGCGCTTGGATATCAGCGCGACCTAAAGCTTCCAAGAATCTGAGTTGTCCTTCTAGACGTGAGATAGCTTCAGAGCAGCGCTGAACAACGTCGACGTCACCTACAAGCTTGAGGTTGTTCAAACTGTTTGTGAGCATGGGCCTGAAGGTGTCAAAAGTATCTCGTCCGGCTAGCACAACCTCAATTATTTTCTTGGTAAGCCCTCCCAGGTAGTCAAGGGAAATCTTGACAAAATCTGGTACATCTGCGGGGCTCGAAACAGCAATAGGCGACGGTACAGAAACTTCTGAAGATGCAAAGTGATTTCGGTGTAGTAGCTTGGGAAGGAGTGCCAATATCCAGCTGAGATGGACTCGATTGCAAAGCCATCAGTTCCCCCATTTGAGATGACCTTGGCACCTCTACAACTTCCGTAGAGGCTAAAGAAATCGTCAATAAAGTCGTCGGTGGGAGGGCCGCCGTCGAGGTCTCCAAGCGAGGTGGCTCTGACACTTGAGCCGGCGCTAACGTAAGCTGTTGTGTCGAAGGAGGGGTGACAGTACTTGCCTCATGTATCATAGGATCTGCATGAGAAAATCGTTTAAATATAGATTAAAGATTAGTCGCAAGCCGAAATAAACGACACTTACCAGTGAGAGGTAGAGGAATGTAGGCTGACGCTTTGTCGGAAAAAGATGGTGGTGGAATATCCCAGTCATCGGGATCATCGCTGTCATCACCCAGGTGGTCATTGCTCCCTTCATTCCCACGCTGGTCGCCTTCATCATCTGTGGCATCTGCACCTTCGCTGTGATCCATAGGTTCCTCTTCACCTACAGAGGGAAATGCTGGCGCATCTTCGGCGACAGTAGGCTTTGCTATGATTCTAGTAGTAGGACTAGGCTGCGAATCGCCTACAATTGGTAATAACACAGAAGCGGAAGGAGACTTATCTGTTGCTAAGCCTTGCGGAGCGGCCTCTAGAAGTTCTTGGGCAGGAGCTATGTCTTCTGCAACATGAGAGGCAGTGGAGGCAGTATCATGAAGCGTGTCTTCAGGGACAAAATCTGCACCCCCTGCAAAAGATTCATCTCCACGCTCTTCTTCATACAATGAATGAGCAGAAGAATCATGACCTCCTAAAGCAGGACCAACTGTGGGGAGACCAGGCTGAGGCGAGAGTTCCATAGCAGTCGATTCTTGTTCTTCATCTTCGGTACACCATGCTTTCTGAGCATCTGTCATAAGTTTAGAAGCAGGGGGTTCGAGCGTTAACTTCTGACGAGCTCTTTTGTCATACTTGGCTTCTTCAACCGGCCCCAGTGCCTTCTTTCCAGTGGCACTCTTACTCCGAGTTTGAACTCCTGAAGGTTCTACCTCGCGAGTATCCGGCATCCTGACCTCTTCCTGAATTGGCTCTGGTGATTGTTGTCGTTCGTCCTCTGGAATCGACTTCTCATACGATAAATATTCGCTAGCACCACGGGCGCGGAACCTTTTGGCACTCTTCTTTGAGGCGTACCATTTGCGGATGGCTTTCAAGCAAGAGGTATTCATGTTGTAAGCTGAAATTTGAGAGGCAGCTTGGTACCACGTACAAAAACTCAAAGAAGTACGAGCATTGGGCGTCTTATGTGGCAGTCGGAATTTTGCTCCGGTACAACCAGCTACTGAGTAGTACCAAGCTCTTGCTCCTTCATATACATTACCTGTGTACGCAAGAGTAGGGTTTGGGTTCCCAACATAGAGCTGATCATAGCCAAATTACCGAGAAAAACGATAAGGCTGATATGCATAGCCAAATTGCCGAGAAAAACGATAAGGCTGATATGGTTCAATAAAGCATTTTCTCCCTTGTCGAAAAATAAGATAGCCCGAACGAATGTTTATGAGCCATCAAAAGGCACCCCTGCTAAGCATGGTGAAAGAATTCGGTCCCGGAGTGTCTTGATGAAGTTCTCCATACGCGCCGCCCTCGAAAGCGGGAAACTTGCAAGCAATCTCGTAATTATAATCCCGCCTCAATATTTCACGGAATTTAAATTGATACCAACCGGCCCATTCAGAGGTTTCTAATTGTTGAACAAGAGGAGTTGAAGTGCCACTTGATTCAGGAGTCGTCATTATCGGGGTTAACTTGGTACCAACCAGCCCAGTCAGAAGTTTCTAATTGCTGAACAAGAGGGGTTGAGGTGTCATTTGATTCAGGAGTCGTCATTATTGGAGGGCAGTGCAGCACAAACCAAGATACCAAGTAAATATACGGCATCGGCACCCGAGGGGTTGGGGTTTGAATGACGGTCGTCCCGTCAGAATCCACTTTCTTGACGGCAATGAACTCAGAAGATAGTTCCCGCAAGCCACTTTGTAAACAGCACACCATGGCTGAAAGAAGATTCAAAGGTCGTCCATAAGCCAGTAGAACAGCAGGGTATAAAACTTCTACTGTAATAGCATCCACTGGCCTTGTGGGGACCACACAACGCTTCAACCAAAGAGTTAGAAAACCAGCAAACAAAGCCATGTCGGAGATTGGAACTTCTGCCTGATAGTGGAAACTTTCAAACGTGGTAAACGCCGGGAAGACATCCTCCTCAACCTCGCAAGTATAATGAGAAGTTGCGTCATTGATACGTTCCGTGATTTCCTCAAGGGTACTGGCCGTTAAGCGAGTCACCTCAGCTTCTTTGTCCCACAGATTGTGGAAAAGATATTCCGCCCATTGTCCTTGTTTCACGCCGCTTGCTCTTTTCCCAGTAATTTGCGCACATATCTGGAAATGGCACATCAATTCCCAGTAAGTGTCGTAGATTTCGGGAGTACCATTTTTCAGGATCTCTAATTCCCTGCTTCCGGGAACAAACTCCTCATAAGGCAATTCTCCAAAAGACAGTCCAGAAATCTCAAATATTTCGTGGAGAGCGAAGCCCAGTTCACCAACTGGAGTGAAAAAGGTGCCGGTGTGAGGGTTGTAGAATTCCAGCATAGCGAAGAGTCCGCTGTAATTCGGAGGAATGCCATATCGAGTGGCCATTATTGGAACTCTCAAATCCGAAATTCTCAAAGGTTCTTCTAGTTCCTCCAAGACAAAATTTACCATCCGGGCCCACCAGTCCGCATCACTGGAGTGAACCCAAGTAGGGGCCCTGAAATCTCGAGCAGGGAACTCTCCTTTGACAGAAATAAATGTTCTAATGAATACCTCCGCCAATTTAGCAGGCTCTCCGACAGGATGCTCTTTTTGGAATAAACCTGGCTTCAAAGCCATAAAATTATTGAAACCAGCGGGATGAGTACCCCGATGAGTGATGTGCCCCGTAGCAACACCGCCTTGGTCTTGAACAAGTTCCCAATTCATCGACCGCGGGATAGAAGCGCACTGATAATAAGAGATCGGCCACATCCGCTCCAAATTGGGAAGGAAAAGACGACGGTTGTTGACGACCTTCAACCATTTGTAATTCCCCTCGGACATCCGCTTGGGGTCCATTTTTACAGAATCCCCGAATAGGAAGGATGGCTTCTTTAAAATCTCGCGCCCCGTAGTTTCCAATTTGGCGTCCGTAATCAAGGATCTAAGAGTCTCGGGGAAGGCTTGGGTGATAAGCTTCGACCGTTCTTTGTGGGCATTCTGAAACACTGGATATTCAAAGGCGAAACTGAAGACAGTATTCTTCTCCGCACCTCCCGCATGACCGAAGTAGTGGTTGAAGGAAAGAGGCTCTTTGGAGTAGCATACTGCAAATAGAAAAGTTAGTCAGAAAAAGTCCAACTCAAGAATATAAAGCTTTTTTGAACGCAAGGTTTAGACCTGCGTTCGGATTCTCGAATGCAGGGTCTCAACCCACATCTAAAATTTTGAAAGTTCAGACCCGCGTTCGAGGTCTTGAACGCAGGGTCTCAACCTGTATCCAAAATTCTAAACACAAGGTTCAGACCTACGTCCAAATTTTTTTTAAACGTAGGATCTAAACCTGCGTTGAAATTTTATGAACGATGGAGCTCCCCATTCGTTTTCTTGAACACTGAGGATTATCTCGCTGGTTTAAGAGTGGAATACAGATCATCAATCAAGGAATAGGGAGATCTACTGAACCCACCCCCAATAGTTCAACCTTACCATTAGTTGAAGAAACCAGCGACGAAGGCGCAGGGATTTGATCGTCCCCAGAGGTTCTAGCTGAAGAAGCACCCTGAGCTTCAGCGATCTTCGATTTAGACGCCATTTTCTTCTTAGGTCCCATGGCAACTGTGGCGAAGAAGACGAAGATGGGCGAAGTATTTAGGAACAGATCTTTTCCTCCGTTGAAGCGCTGGAGAAGATGAACAGGAGCCCTGTTTAGAAATCGAGCAAAAAAGGATGAACAGGAGCCCTGTTTAGAAATCGAGCAAAAAAGGGGAAAAGTCGAATGACTTTTTGATTTGACCTCAATAACCCATTTATACACAGCTGTAGCTGTCAAATCGAAGCGGGATTTTAGGCAAAATCTCACCCGAAACGTGATTCTCGCGTTTTCAGAAAGAGGGGTTTCAACTTCCGAATGCACCTTCATGTTTCAACAGTCGAACACATGATTTGAACATGCGTTCTGGTGATCAACCTCAGCCAATCACATAAATAACCCTTTCAAAGGGGTTAATATTTCAAGTAATGGCGACATGATCAGGAGAGAAGATAAATCCCTCTGAGGACCGTCTTCCTGACTAAGCTGGGGATAAAGTCCTTCTTATACAGGCTTGTGGTTCTCTCCATCTATGACGACAGATCTGTCCTAAGCTCAGAAATGCCCAGCTTCCCTGAAGACGATGAACTTAGTCAAACAAGTTAAAACCCAAGTCAACAAAGATTCTCTACTCCGTCTGCGATAAGATACATTTGATCAACAAAATTTTTGGGTTCCAAAGTGTTTCGAAAATTCGTCCCAGTCAACCGCGAACTTTCGAAAACTTTGGAGAGGGTTCTGTAGGCTGTCTAAAAATAATAGAAGATAGATGATTCCCCATCAAACACAGATGATGGAAGTTACAATCGGACGACTTCCAGAAGGCTACAATTTGAAGACTTTCACATGTCAAAGAGCTAAAGCAAAGATTATAAAACGACGATCTTTAGCAACACTCTGATAGAAAGAGATTACAAATCGATGACCTCTTCAAACCAAGACGTGGAAGCCCTCTCTGCGTACCATCATCAAGACACAACACCACTTATGTGAGATGATTGATCTTGATGGTTGCGACAACAACATGATTAATGTTATATTAGCAACTATCAGAGGTGCTGATGAGCAGTGTAATGATATTCGACACACTGAAGAGCACATGGTTAAGCTATGCAACAAAATCTTAGTGGAGATCGTGATCTGCAGTTGATAGGGCGTTATTGAGATGCATCAATTGTCACAAATGGCCCGAATAAGACCTTCTTTACTGGTCATTGGTGTCATCCATATATAAAGACAGAGAAGCTCAAACGCAGCTCCAATCGTTGCCAATCACAGCTCGAACGCGGCTTCAGCGGCTCTCCAACGCTGCCCAACGCAGCTCATCATCGCTGCCCAACGCAGCTCCAACCGACATCGAACGCAGCTCATCATCGCTGCAGAATGCACCTCCAGATACTGCATTCAAACACAGAATTTAGGCCAGAACGCATGTCAAAGTTCTGACCAGTTCAAACATGATCCAGGCAGTTTCGAAAACCGCTCTTCACCCACGATTTGAGGAGTGGCTTACGTGGGTTGTTACACCCGATTAATGGGGTAACTAAACCCCTACTTAGATGCGGATTATGGGGGCAGTTACACCCCTAATCCCCCTATAAATATCAACAAACTCAACAGAGTTAGCACTCTCTTTTGGATTGCGGAGATCAGATTTCCTGGAGAGGATCTTAGAGAGAGAGTTGAAGAATTAACTCTTTACACAGTCTGGGGAATCAACATCCATTGAGGGATCTAGACGTTAGATACTTGGCTTATTAACCGAATCATTTTCGGTTCAAACAACTCTTTTTATCAGAGTTTGTTATTCGTTCTGAACTACAATATTCGTCAAGAATTATCAGCAAGATCAAACCGTTGTTCCAGTGAGTATAGATATTCGGATCGTCAACGAGAAGCAAACTCGACGCGAACATTCGAGGGAGGCATCTCATCGTCACCGTGAAGAACCCAGAATTAAACAAAGGAGAGAATCCAGATCATTATCTTCTCTTTTGTAATCAGGAATTCAAATTATAATCGAGAGTAGAGAGAATTGTAGTCATTCTTTTTCTAAACAGTTAGAGAGAATAAAGTCAAACGCAATTCTTTTATCCATTTTCTTATTACAAAATTTCCGACAAACACCTAACTTTTATAGGATTGGTTGCTTGATCCAAGAAAAGAGTTCCTCATTTATTGAGGGAAAATTCCGATTTTGACCCTAACTTTTATAGGTTTGGCTAAAAAAGAAAAAGATAAAAGTCTTTCGTTTATCGAAAGGGATAACTCAATCTTAGTCCTAACTATCTGTAGGTTTGACTAAGTAAAGTTGGAGACAATCCAAACTTTTATAGGTTTGATTGCTCAATTGAAAGTGGACCTCTCGTTCATGAAAGGAATCGAGAGGAGAATCTGGTTGTGGCCCTAACTTTTATAGGTTTGACCAAGGAAGCAGTGAAAGTGGGAGGTTTGAGATGATCTTACCTTTTACAGGCTTGATCGTTCAATTTGAAAGTGGACCTCTCGTTCATGGAAGGAATCGAGAGGGGACTTTGGTTGTGGTCCTAACTATAGGAATGTTTGACCAGGTAGACAGTGAGTGTGGGAGTACAAATCATAGTGGAGGTTTAGTGTTTATCACTTTGTTCGTAATTATTGGGTTATCCCTAAGAAAATTACATATAGCAATTACATATAGCATTCTTCTGGGAACTTCCCATTACATGAATCATCCACCCCCAGCTTCCTTCTTGGAACCGGGTCTGACTTTGTACTCCGTTACATGACTGGGTTATCCTTAAGAATATTAGCGTAACATTCTCCAGGAATGACTGGGTTATCCTTAAGAATATTAGCGTAACATTCTCCAGGAACTTCCCATTAACAGTAGGAAACATTTTAGACTCATATACCTATTGGAGTATCAGAGAGCAGTTTAACCTCATATACCGATTGGAGGATTGAGAAGCAGTTTATACTCGTATACTCTTCGGAGTATTGCCATTCTTATTTGGCTTATCCTAGCGTTATGACGCCGGCTTCAACCAAGGTTTGGATGCTATTCTTTAAAGTAAAGCAAACCTTGGTGGGATGATGGATCCTCCTGTGGTACGCGCAGTACTTCGGATCTGTAGTATTGTCAGCTTCCTCCTAATTTGTGATGGGTGGCAGCTTGATCTTGTTGTTTTCAAGAAGGGTCTCGAAGATGGCTGGAACGTCTTCATCCTTGAATGAGTACTCTTTTTAGAGCCTCGGATTCGAACTATTCTGTTGTCTTCGGGACTGCTGTTGCGACGTTTGATTAACGTCAATAACTGTTGTAGGTGTCTTCCCTTCATTATGGGAAACAAGACCCGGATTCAGAGGGTTAGCCATCCGTTGGCTTCTTTCGACCTTCCTCCTTCTGAGGAAGCGTTCGGCCTGCTCTCCACGCACATTCAACTCTTTTCAGGTATTGAGCGGCTCTACTCCCATAACGTCCAAGATGTTAATGGACAAGTTATTATGACAAGTCTGCAAGACGAATTCCTCCGTGATGGGATCCTTGCAGTTCATTGCCTGATTGCGGAAGCGTTTGATGAAGGTATCCACCGACTCTCCGTCTTTTTGTTTCTCATCGAAGAGTGTTCTGATCGACACTTTGGCGTCATAATCGAAGAAATGAGTGAGGAACATGCTTTCCAGGTCCTCCCAGCTGTTGATGCTTCCGGACTTAAGGCGGCAGTACCAATCGAAGGCGGGCCCACGAAGGGTGCCAACAAATGACCGGACCATCAGAGGCTCGTTGCCAGAGATCATACCCACATGGGACTTGAAGTAGATCAGGTGCTGAGTGGGCGAGCCCTTCCCGTCGAACGGCGTGAAGTTGATCAGGTTGAACTTCGCCGGATACGGGATCGAATCCCACTCTTTCGGGTAAGGACATGGAATGCCGGTCTTCTTTACCTCTTGAGCAGACATTAAAGCGTTAATTTTTCTCTCGAGGTCCTTCATCTTTTCGTCCTCATCTATATCAGATCTTGGGCGATTCCTGAGAGGAATAACGGGGCCACCCCCAGCATTATCATCTTTGGTGGGACCACCCCCAGTACTGTTGTCCTTAGTGGGACCACCCCCAGTGTTATTATCTTTGGCGAAACCACCCCCAGCGTTGTTATCTGAAGTGGGTGCATTTGAACTACACCCAGTATTTTTGGGAGGTGCGTCGGCCATGATGATTTCGTCCACTTCTGGATCGCTGTCAACTGCGGCGTTCTGGGTGCGACGGCTGGATTCAACTAGCTGATTCGACAAAGCTCGGATTTGTTGGTCGTGCATTTGTCTCATCTCCTGCATAGCCATTTCCATTTCGATTTTGAACGTTTCTTTCTGCTTGGCTAAAGCATCCTCAATGATTTTGGTTATTTGCTCGGTGTTGATCATGAACATTTCCCGAGCTTGTCCTATGCTAGACGTTGTATCATCAGAGGCGATTGCGGAATAAGAATCCGAGAGTTCGTCATCGGAATGGATTCCTTCCCGAACGCCCTGGTAATCATTATGTCCAACGGCTTCTAGCTGAAGCTGAGATATTCGTTGGGTTATTCCCAAACCGACTCTTCTTCCTGGAGAGAAATTAGGGTTGGAACCACTTGAAACAATCGGAGATTTTCCCTTATTGACCATGTTGATGGTAACTTCTGGGAATTCATCATCTCGAACAACCGATCCTCTTTGGTGGAAACGCCTTGACTTGAGCTTCGTCGTTCCATCGAAGATCCTCTCGAATACCGAGACCCTCTGCGGAGCAGTCTTGGGGCAGCTACACGCTGATAATACTGCCCTGATAATTTTGATACACGGACAGTGAGAGTCCGCTTCCCGGGTACTTCTCTTTCGAGATTTATTCGTACCCCCAGCCTGATAGTACAACTCATCGACGTTGCGGTCAGAGCACAAGCTTGGGTATATTTAGTTTAGGTTTTTATATTATGTGTGTTAGTACTTTAAGCTCAATCATATACACAACATTTTATTATTTCTATGTATATATATAGTTATATATATACACATCTTGGTTTTTGGTTTTATCCACAAACAAAGTTTTTACAAACAAATTCCAAAAATTATTTATACATGTTCGTTTTCTATGTGGATAAGTTGTTTTGGTTTAATTTCATAGATATGAAACAAATATATATTCATATACATACTCATATATTTTATATTCTATTATATTTGTGAAAATATTGTATTCATTGTTTATAGACTTCATAGCAATAGTTTATATCTTTCTTTAAGTCTATAAAATCAGTTTATAGTGTTTCAAAATATGGTTTATGTCCAATGTCAAAAACAAGTGGTTTTTCATTTACATGTTTTTGACTATTTTGTAAAATGAGGAGATTTCTTATTTGGGAGATACTTTTTGAAAACCAGTTTTTGTAGAATGTGTATTATCATGTCTATAATCATTTTCCAAAGTTTTATATTTTTCTGAATTTGTTTGTTATTTTTAAACAGTGTTTCAAAATCAGAAAACAACTTTCAATACTTGTAAAAGCTCTGTGTCTGTTCACGGTCGACCGCCACGGTCGACCGCTTGGAGTCTAGAGACCCGGATTGTTTTTCATAGGCTCACGGTCGACCATGGTGGTAGATCAGATGAAGTCCAGAGAGTTTTGCGGTCGACCATCACGGTCGACCGGCTGTTGTCCTGAGCTTGGATTTTGTTTCTGAGCTGCTCGTCGATGGCCGACCGCTGAAGTTACCGTTGGCTTCCAATGACTATTTCCAACAGCTGTTTTTGGGTTGGTTTTTTGGTCTTTTTTTTGGCTTTCTCTTGTGCCACGCCCCGCTTCCCAAAATACCCGAGGAATCGGAACGTGAACAAGTCCGTGACGTATTAAATTGAGAAGAAATACATACTAGCATTTTTTCTTCTTAATCCAATACGCTAAGCGTCAAATATATAAATCTCAATCACAGGTCCCCGATCATAATAGCGAGAATATAATAAACAACTCAGAATAAAAATAAAAATATACATATCACAAGTAAAATATCATCCCAGACATAATATTCGGGTCAACATGCCCTTATACAAAACGATCTGAATGCTGGTAAATATAAAATACAACGATCAGGCGAAAATAAAAAGTACTGCAAAAGTAAACTAGGGTCATCAACTAACTAAAAGAGGTAACTAAGATTCGACTTGTTCTTCTACTCCGTCTGCAAAGCCTTCCTACAGAGGATCCTCTGGCTCCTGTACTACTCCGAACTATAGCTGTTCATCCTCTAAATCTGATGTACATCCTGAGAGAAAAGGAGTACGTCAGCATGCATGACACATGGCAAGATCCCAAAAGGAAGAATAGAAACGGTCGTGTTACCAATGCAATAATGGTAATAACAATGAAAACATGCAACTGAAATACTAATAATCTAAATATAATTTACTACTAGAATAGAATAATCAGAATAAATCCAAGGAAATCAACCAAGTAACAAGTCGATCATGCAGCTGGCAATCAGAATAATCATCCAAGTACAGAGTCATACACTAGATGGAATTAATACTTACAAATCTACAACTCGGAACGTAGTACGTCGAGCGAAATAATCCAAACAAGGAAACCCTCATGTATATACCATATGTCTCGAATTGTAGATAATTAAATATTAATCATAATCTATGTATGAAAAGAAACATAACTGGTCCGTATCTCACAAGAAATCATACCTAGCCAATAAACAAGGTCATGTAACTAGCCATTCTATAACATGTCACTGGTCACATCTCACACAGAGTCAACGCTCATGTCATCGGATACTGACTGTTCACAAATCCCCTACGTGCATCCAATCCCGCTACACATGCGACCAGAGGACTACACGTAAACCGTTTTCTGTCTGGTCCAAACTCAAGCAAAACTCGGGTGATGAATTCAATTCCCACTGACTAAAGTGATGTACACACTTCACTTTAGCCCTACAAACCAACCCCAGTGGCGACACCAACCACGGGCGCAAGCCTGGAAGATACATCAATAGTCTTATCCGATCACATGAACATGGACTTCCCCATCCTAATTTTTTTTGTTTTGTTAAGTCAACACAACACGTCTCTAGGTCTTTCTCATGTCACACAGGTCACTATAGTCATAAACTCCTAATGGTTCTCAATCACAACAAGGAACAATCAATGCAACTAATCATGTACAATAATATCATAGCATATCAGATAATCAAGTCTAAGAATTTGAACCATAAAATTATTCTAAAATAATAAAGTTATTTACTTAAAATAATTCCTTTTACAAAATGAGTTCTTTCAAAATAGTCTCTTTTTCAAAATAAGTTTTTTTCTCATTATAATAATTCTAAAAATAATCTTTTAAAATAATAAATTTATAAATTCAAAAATAATCTTTTTATAACATAAATTCACATTAATTCAAAATAGTCTATTTTACCAAAATAATTTCTTTTTAAAAATATTTATCATTCTAAAATGATTTCTCCCACAATATAATTTCTAAAAATTATTATAATTATTATAAAATGATTCTTTTTCAAAGATAATTCCTTTTAAATTATTATAATTTTTCTAAAATAATTTTGTTCTTAAATAAATTCTTTTAATTAATATAATTATCCAAAAATAATTCTGCTACCGAAATAAATTCTTTTAATTTATCATAATTATTTTGAAAATATTATTTATCACATAATTATGATTTATCTAATATTATTCATTAACCAATCCCATGCAGATAAATATATCAAATCTAAAATTACAGATAATTCATAATAGATATAAAATTCAGATCTGAGCAAGTGAGATCTTACCTACGAGGCCGAGGGCCTGAGGATGAGCGGTGATGTTTGGGGACGGCGACAACGACGACGGTTGTCATCATTGAGGGGCTCAACGGGGTGCGATGGGGCTGTTAGCATATCGTCGAACACGTGGCATGCGATGGAGGCGCTGGTTAGCGACGAGATCGGGAGTGATCGGGAGAGCTTGGAAGCTGTCGTCGGGGCTAGTTGCGGTCGGCATGCAGGCAGCTTGGAACTGTCAGGGTGGTCGGAGCTCAGATCTACGGCGGTCAAGGGCTAGAGTTGGTGGCATGTTGGAGAGAGGAGCAACAGAGCTAGTTCCAGCACCGGGCAGGCTGCATGGCGAGGAGATGCGCGTCCTATGGTCAGGTGCCTGAGGTGCAGCGCCGCGGCTGCATGCAGCGAAGAGAGGACCGGCCACCGACAGCGCGTCGACAGGCCCGATGAGCTCAGGTCGCACACTTGGAGCGCACGGGTTCAGTTGCTACCGGGACGCTCGAGTGTCGACGCTCCGGGAGGGGGAGAGAGCTGCGCCGTGTGACGGGAGCCGAGTTTGCGCCTGAGGGCGGTGCGCACGATGCACGGCGAGATCTGCACAAGATTGCGACGGACGGCTGGTGCGTGTGAACAAACAGAAACGGAGCAGCGGAGCGCTGGCTGGAAGTTGGCTCCGGCAGTCTGCTGATGGCTGCCGGCGCTGCGTTTTTGTCTGGCTAGAGTTCAAACGGAGAAGTCCAGTGGTGATGGTGGAGAACGATCAAGGCGCGAGCAGCCGGCCGGCGCTTGTAGGCGGGTAGCCGCGCGGCTGCTGGTGGATTTCATGGCGGCTGAGCGGTGTAAGTGTCAGAAGGAGCGCACGACGGAGGCAAAGCCTCCAGGGGCGAGAGACAACCGTTGGAGCGCTTGGTCCGTCGCGGTAATCGGAGGGGATCGACGTGCTTGAGAGCTCTGGTGGGGTTCGAGGGTACGCCAGAGTATGCGCGAGAGCGGGGCGACCGGAAGCCTCGGCTTCAGTGAAGGCAGAGAGCCATGAAAGAGAGAGAGAGAAGTTGGGGGAGAGATGTTGAGAGAGAGAGAGAAACGTGGGAGTGAGAGAGAGAGAGGGTGAGAGAGTGATAGCGTGTAAAATAAGAGAAGAGAGAGAACATGGAAGTGTGGGTGAGGGAGACAGGAGAACGTGGGTGAGCGTAATTTGTGGAGGGATTTAGGGGAGTGGGGTAAGGGAGAGAGTAAATGAGATTGATTGGAGAGAGAGAGAGTGTGTGTGGCTGTTACGAGGGAATCAGAGAAAAGCCAAATAACAGATTGACTATCGTGCTGATTAGCTGATAGCTATAAATAGAAGTAGGGGATAATAGTGCATGCTAAAATATAATACTAGATAATTAATAATACAAATAATAATAATAATGAATAACCAAGTATTAATTTAAAAAGTTTTTATTAGCAAAACCTTTAAAATAAATATAAAACCGGATTTTTTAAATCATAGAAAATTCTAGAAAATTGGGAAAAATACAAATACTCTTTTAAAAATAAAATTTTTATACTTAAATACCAGAAAATATTATTTAAATATGTATTGGAAAATCACGGTCCTTACATCTTGGCTTTGGGGTTTCATATAAATACCCCCTTATACCTCAGTTCTTAATTGATCGAAGAAACGTTTAAACAAGTTTTTAAAGGGTGTTTAAGTGTGTTTAAGTTTAGTTTAAAGTTTGTTTGGTTTGTGAAGAAGCTTTCATAAGTGGAGGAGATCATCTACATTATTTGAGCTCTATTTTAATCAATCTCTCAATCTTGTTGTTTCAGAGAAGAATTTCTAAACTCAATATTAGCTCTACTTTAATTATTTGTTGTTTATCATTTTCATTAAGCTAGGGTTTATATTGAGTTTATGATTAATTTTCTTATTGTTTACACACACAACCATTGAGCTTATTTTATTTTCATACTAAGTATAATTTGGGTTGTGGGGAGTTATAACAATTGAGAGTGAGCCTATATTATGTTCTCATCCATATTAGAGAACAATCATTTGTTGTACTGTGCTTATTATGAGATTTAATTTGTATTACACTAGTACACCAAGAGGAGTGTGTGGTGAGAGATGGGGTTATTTTCAAGAGGAGTGACGTTAGTTGACGAACCTAGGGAGAGGTTGTATCCAAGCGCTTGAGGAAGGATACGGACTAGAGACCAACACTTAGAGAGTGTGGAGTGTAGTTACATTGTGAGATTGTGATCGTTGATCGGTGAACGTTGAAAACCGATATTGTGTGGTGTAAACATTATTCGGGTGAGCGTAGAAAACCCGTTGTGATAGTGGAGTTCTCCCCGGGAGTGGAGAGCGGAGACGTAGGACGGAAGGTCCGAACTTCGTGATCATCTTTGTGTGTCTGGGATTGCCTTGGCGTCTCACTTGTGCTTATTGCTTATTTTATTCTTGTCGCCATTATCTATCGCTCATAATGACCACTATCTTGTTTATCATGTTTGTGTTTATTTCACCTTGTGTTAGTTTATATATCCTTGCATATATTTCATAGTATATCTCATTGCTAGGATATTTCTCTTTGTTTGTATTGCATATTCTTGCTCATATCATATTGTATATCTATCTTGCAAGAATAATTTATTTAAATTAGTTTTAATTTGCATAAAATCGGATTAGATTAGTATAAGACCCTAATCACTCCCTCTCTAGGGTCTAACAATCATTTTGATAGGGGGAGCAGTCCCTATATATTTATATATATATATATAAATATATATTATATTATATATATATATATATATACTATATATATATATAATATATATATATATATTTTAGCGCTGAGCATGGTTCGTCCAAACCGAAAAAAAACCGGAGCCGAAACCGACCCGAACGACCCGAAAAATTCCGGGTTTCTATTGAAAAGGAAGGTAGGGCGTTTCGGTCCGGTTTTGAAACTTTCAAGCCGAACCGATCCGAACCGACCGAATATAGTGCAATACTACCCAATTCCTGATCTCCAAACTTCTACCCGATTCGTCCCAAAGAGTCAAAGACTCCAAACCTAAACACATTTTCTGAATCATATAGGTTGAAAACAATTCATATATATCATGATTTAATGCACTCATAATCTCGCTACTTTGTTGATATCTTTTTTCCTTTAACACAGTTTGTTGTTTGATAGAAAGTTGGATGAAGTTAGAACCCGAACAAACGCGAACCGAACCGCACCGAAACGACTTGCCAATAGTTCGCCGTTCGGTTTACAATTATAGGTGGTTCGGTCGAATTGTTTTAAATTTTTAGTTAAAAACCGAACGAAACCGACCGTTGCACCACCCTATATATATATATATATATATATATATATATATTATATATATATTATATATATATATAATATATATATTATATAATATATAATTATATATATATATATATTATTTGTTATACTCACCATGCTCTATTTTGTAGTGGAGCTTGCCGCTTATCCTTCATCTTTTGTTTTTCCCCTTTTTAGATTATCAAGGGGCGAGAAATATTGTTGAGTATATTCGGGTTGTATTTATATGCTATGAAATTTATAATATTATATATTTCATTTCTTTTTATTGCACTATATCTTTTTTTGTAAATTGTTTTGTTCATCAAAAAGGGGGAGATTGTGGCCTCTTTGTTTTGATGATGGTTTAACAAACAATTTACCACTATTGTTGTTGTCTAGTGTGCGGTTTTATCTATTTAGTGTAGACAAAAACACGTTGGAGATGGATGGAATGCGCCACACGATCAGATCAAATGGGAGGTTTGTCAGAAATGTATAATATGAGCCTTGTAATTCACGTTGGAAGATCCAATTTCACCGTTATCTGAAAAGTGTACCAAAGATAGAGCTTGTTGAAGATCACAAGCTTGCGGTAATGTAGTTTAGGGTTTCTTATTATGTGTTTTAGTCTTTAAGCTCAATCATTTATCACATACATTTTATGGTTGCTCTCTCTCTCTTTCTCTCTCTCTCTCTCTCTCTCTCTCTTCTATATATATACTATATATATATATATATAATTATATATATATATATATAATTAATTATATATATATATATATATATATATATATATATAGAGAGAGAGAGAGAGAGAGAGAGAGAAATAGGTATGCTTGGTACCAAGCACAAAAAGTTATGCTTGGTAGTGAGGTGGCATAATTCCCTCCACTTATTCAAATGATTGTATATTCTCATGCACTCCTCAACCCATGTAAATGTGGTCCCCTATTTGAATGGGTGAAAGTGACTATGCCACATCATTACAAAGAACAAAATTTGTGCTTGGTACCAAGCATACCCATATTTCTCTCTCTCTCTCTCTCTCTCTCTCTCTCTCT
>NC_033797.1:141851495-141869764 GCF_001876935.1 Asparagus officinalis | reverse complement strand
GGGGGGGGGGGAGTGAGGGGAGGAGGGAGAGAGAGGTTGAAAAAAAAGCGAACGTTAGGTTTTTATGTAAATATCTTAATTTTGAGGATAAATTTGTAAGTGTGAGAGATATGAGGAGTATATAGAAAAAAAATCTATATTTTCTGCACAAATTAAAATTCCAGCAACCGGAGTAGGTTTAAGTGATTAACTATGTGAATTTATAGGTGTTGTTGTCGTCAGCGTCACTTTTTAGGACTTACTCATTAGAGGGTGTCACTTTATAGGCTAAAGTGGTATTTTAGCCTTTTATTTTTTCTGATTGGAAAATAAAATAATAATGTCATGGCCAGTTTGATATACGTTTCCTTAACTTTTGATCACAAAATAAATATGTGTTTGTTAACTTGAAACAATTTATGTATTACTTATTTCCTAACACTATTTGTAGTTGCCATCCAAATAAAAAAGTGAACGAAGAAGGAAAAAAACTGCTTGTTCTCCTTCTAAAATTGTGTGAAGAAAAACTAATATTACTTTTACCACTTCCTACTTCACAATTTCAGATGTTACTTCTTTTATCTACTTCTTACTTCCATAACTTTTTTTACTTAATTTTATCGATGAGATCAACTCCAGATGAGCTCCAAATCTTCAATTCAAAATTTCGATAAAACAAGCCCCACTAAAGCTGGTTAGAATATTGGATGGCTGCAAAACCTTAGAAGAGTCATCTAATTGACGAACAATAAGCTCAAACTAATTCAAATGATGTGCAATCTTTCAAAAATTGCGAAGCTTTTCACAGCACTCAGCTCTAGATGCTTAGAACCCGATTCAGTCAAGATAAAGAGGAACAATGTGAGTACTATAATTTCAAGAAGTAAAGAATTCAACTGTTAGTCAGATAAATTGTTGGTGATAGTGTTGTGCGCCTATGCGGAAGCGTACTCGCACACCGAACGAATCTGTGATCACAAGAGAAGAGAACAAACCACACACGAGCACAATTCAATCCAAATACGACAGATCAAACCAAACACAAAGATATACGTGGTTTGATAATTTGCCTACGTCCACGGAAAGAGGATGGGAAGATTCCACTAAATCAAGGAGAGTACAAATGGTTACAATCTCACAAAATCAATCACACAAACCCTAAATCAAATCTCTCAACTTACTCACAAGTTCTCCCTCTCAAAGTACTCAGAATACTCACAAATCTCTGTTAGAACTCTCCTCTCATAGCCCTAGAAACGAGTGTTTCAATATATATCAAAACACAAACCCAATGTGAACAGGAAACCAAATTTAGGCCCAGCCCGACTCGCGGTCGACCGCAGAGACACGTGTAGTTGACCGGACAGAACGACAGAAACTAAAAAAATATTACAGGGTTTGGCCAGTCGATTGCCGCGCTAATCGCGGTCGACCGCGAAAAGTCCAGAGACTTTTCCAAGAGCTGTGCATGTTTCTGGTCGACCGCAGAGTCAAGTGCGGTCCACCGCTGGAAGTCCAAAATAGTTTCTGTAGTTTTTCCTGTAATCTCATCAATTCTCCACCTCGGTGAAGTTTTCTAAAACTGAGCCGACACCAAACAAAGAGCACTAATGCGTCGTCTCTCCAAAATCGGTTGCACCATTATGGTTACCTAGTACCCCCTCTCCAAGGGATCAAGCCGGCCGTAGTTATCCAAATGGTCGTCAACGGCCTCAACAATCACGAATGTGCAACAAGCTTCGACAATGATCAAACTTGTTACTCGGAACCACCTTAGTGAGCATATCCATTGGATTATCCTTCATGTGGACCTTCACAATCTCCACATCGTCATCTTCAAGAACATCCCAAACGAAGTGATAACGATCGCCAATGTGCTTCATCCTCGCATGAAAAACTTGATTTTTCGCCAAATAAATAGCACACATACTATCATAATGAACGGTGACGGACCGCTGTGATATACCAAGTTCCTCCAAAAGTCCTTGAAGCCAAATAGACTCCTTCACAGCCTCCGTAATCACCATATACTCTGCCTCCGTCGTCGACAAAGCTACCGTAGACTGTAAGGTACATGTCCAACACACCGGCGCATGGGTCAAAGTGAACACATACCCCGTTGTAGACAGGCGCATATCCAAATCCCCGGCATAATCCGAATCAACATAGCCAATGCACAACTATCCACCTATAGTGTCCCGCTCAAAAACCAAACCAACATTGAGCGTACCTCAAATGTACCTCAAGATCCATCTCACTGCATGCTAATGACCCACTCCTGGATCATGCATGTATCTCGAAACCATGCTCACCGTCTGTGACAAATCTAGCTTCGTACATACTATCGTGTACATCAAGCTCCCAACCGCGCTCACATATGGAGTCTTCGACATTAACTCTCGATCTTTAACGGTCTTCGGTAAAAGGTCAGCTGAAAGCTTCAAATAGGCTCCCAAATGTATACTAATTAGCTTCGTATCCATGCTGACATGAAATCGATGTAGAACCTTTTTCAAATAAGCCACCTGTGTCAAATAAATTATGCCATTCTCTTTTTCTTTGTCGATCTCCATCCTTAAAATACGCTTAGACTCACCCAAATCCTTCATCTCAAACTTCTTTGAAAGTTGTGCCTTCAACTCATCTATAGAAGACCTGGAAATAGAGGCAACCAATATGTCATCAACATAGAGCAACAAATAGATGTATGCACCTCTTTTTAACTTGCAAAAATATACGTAAGGATCAAACTAGCTCCGTGTACAAATGACCAATCATAAAACCATCAAATCGCTTATACCACTGTCGAGAAGACTGCTTCAAACCGTATAGCAATTTATTCAACCTGTAAACCAGGTTTTCCTTCCCTATAGCTCGGAATTACAATGGCTGAGTCATATATATTTCTTCATCAAGATCATCATGAAGAAATATCGTCTTCACATCCAACTGATCTAACTCTAATCCATACTGTGCCATCAAAGCTAGTAAAATCTGAATCGAAGAGTGCTTCACCACTGGAGAGAAAACCTCATTATAATCAATACATTCCTCCTGTGCATAGCCCTTCACAACCAACCTAGCCTTAAACCTCACTGGAGTACCCTCAATGCCCTCCTTCTTCGTGTATCCCCACTTGCAACTAATTGTCTTTCGTCCCTTTGGAAGCTCAACAAGCTCCCACGTATAGTTCTTGTGAAGAGACTCCATCTTCTTCTGCATAGCTACCTACCACGAATCAGCCTCCGAACTCTACTCGGCCTCTCTGAATGTAGTAGGCACCAACTCATCGATACTCTCTACCGGAAGTGCATATGCAACTACTCTGTGTTGGTATACCATGCTGGCATCCGTATATATCTCCTCTGTCTCCGAGCCGTAATTAGCTTCGTATCCATGCTGACATGAAATCGATGTAGAACCTTTTTCAAATAAGCCACCTGTGTCAAATAAATTATGCCATTCTCTTTTTCTTTGTCGATCTCCATCCTTAAAATACGCTTAGACTCACCCAAATCCTTCATCTCAAACTTCTTTGAAAGTTGTGCCTTCAACTCATCTATAGAAGACCTGGAAATAGAGGCAACCAATATGTCATCAACATAGAGCAACAAATAGATGTATGCACCTCTTTTTAACTTGCAAAAATATACGTAAGGATCAAACTAGCTCCGTGTACAAATGACCAATCATAAAACCATCAAATCGCTTATACCACTGTCGAGAAGACTGCTTCAAACCGTATAGCAATTTATTCAACCTGTAAACCAGGTTTTCCTTCCCTATAGCTCGGAATTACAATGGCTGAGTCATATATATTTCTTCATCAAGATCATCATGAAGAAATATCGTCTTCACATCCAACTGATCTAACTCTAATCCATACTGTGCCATCAAAGCTAGTAAAATCTGAATCGAAGAGTGCTTCACCACTGGAGAGAAAACCTCATTATAATCAATACATTCCTCCTGTGCATAGCCCTTCACAACCAACCTAGCCTTAAACCTCACTGGAGTACCCTCAATGCCCTCCTTCTTCGTGTATCCCCACTTGCAACTAATTGTCTTTCGTCCCTTTGGAAGCTCAACAAGCTCCCACGTATAGTTCTTGTGAAGAGACTCCATCTTCTTCTGCATAGCTACCTACCACGAATCAGCCTCCGAACTCTACTCGGCCTCTCTGAATGTAGTAGGCACCAACTCATCGATACTCTCTACCGGAAGTGCATATGCAACTACTCTGTGTTGGTATACCATGCTGGCATCCGTATATATCTCCTCTGTCTCCGAGCCGCAATAGAATCATGAACCTAAACCGTCGGTCCCTGATCCTGCACAACTGTACCCTTATCCTCCTCGTCATCGCTGTGCTCGCCTAGCATCACCTCAGTCGGCACCCTAATGGATATTGTAATATCTAAACAATGTGGAGCTGTATCGATCTCCACCACCTGTGATATCTCCTCTGTCGGGTCACTCTCCATCTGATGAGAGCTGGGAAGCTTCAAAATAAAATCCTTAAATGTGACGTACCTACTCAGCATAATCTTCCTATCAACTGGATCCCATAACTTGTAGCCATTGATACAACGCTTGAATCATACAAATATGGCCTTCCTAGCTCGAGGTTCCAACTTATCAATCTTCACATGATAGTATGCAGGGCACCCAAATACCTTGAGCTGGTCATAATCGTGTGCTAGCTCTCCCGATCACATCTTCATAAGGGTCTTTTCCTCAATCGCAGATGAAGGCAGCCTATTAACGAGGTGGCTCATATATAAAATTGTCTTAGCTCAAAAGATCTTCTCTAAACCACTATACGCCAACAAATATCTAATCTTATCCAATAAAGACCGATTTAACCTCTCTACCACCCCCATTCTGATATGGTGTGTGACTAATTGTGAAGTGTCTCTCTATGTTATTGTCTCGACATAGCTGCTGAAAGAGGTCTGATGTGTGCTCATCGCCGTTGTCGGATCACAACATCTTGATCTTTTTCCTGGTCTACAGTTCTAACCTCTTCTTTCATTCCACAAATATATTTAGGACTTTACTTTTCTTTGCCATGGTGTATACTCAATAACGCCTAGAATAGTCATCAACAAATGTGATAAACCAATATTGACCACCAAGTGATACAGTCTTGGTGGGACCCCAAATATCTGTGTGCACATAATCTAAGATGTCCCTTATCCTATGAATGGCAGTCCTGAACTTCACTTTTGTCTTCTTGCTTAGAACACATTGCTCACAGAACTCAACTTTTTTATTCTTGGCTCCCTTCAATAGCCCTTACTTGCACAAAGCCTGCAGTGACTTCTCTCCTGTATGCCCTAACCTATAGTGCCAAAGTCTGCTAATATCCATCTTTGAAATAACTAAAGCAACCTAACCAATCTCTATGCTCCCCTTCAGATAATATAAGTTTCGACTATGAACTCCTTTCATCAACACCAAAGATCACTTATTAACTTTTGCTACAGCATCGTCAAAGGTCACCTTGAATATCTTTGCCTTCAAAGCTCCAACTGAGATAAGATTCTTCTTCAGCTGAGGAACAAATCTCACCTCCTTTAATTCATGAACTACTCCATCGTGCATTTGAATCCTCACAGTACCTATCTCACAAATGCCACATGATTGATCATTTCACATGACAACAACATCCCCATCGAGTCTCTCAAATGATAAAAACCAATCTCGCCTAGGAGTCACATGATAAGTAGCACCAGAATTAAACATCCAATCTGATACATCCAAGTGGTGCACCTCTGGAGTAATCAATAGAAAAAAGCTCGAATCATCAGAATCATCGTCTTTCTCAATATTCACCTCATTGGCCTTCGGGCCCTTCTAGGCATATAAAATTGTTTATAGGTCCCTTAGCACAGCTCGGCACAAACCGACGAACCAACGAGGCGACGAGATCGACGAATCGCACGCAAGTAACGAAATACGTCCATTCGCGTGTGGGATCAAGCCAAGTGTTCGAAGAGTCAACGAGTCATCCAACCAAGGGGAAACTCGAACGAATCACGATCGAATCAAGATCAATTTCGGACTCGAACTCAGAAGCGGATTTACTGCCAAATCAGGAATCCAATTTACTGCCAAATCAGATCATCAAATCGGAGTCTCAGGTCAACCGAAATACGGACAAACGAGACAACGGAAAACGACTCGAAAAAGTCGGAAAACACCGCCCGCGGGGGCTCGGCCAAAGCCGAGCCACCTCTTATACCTACAGATAAACAAATTGCAGATATATTAACAAAACCACTAAAAGAAGAAGTTTATGTTAAATTAAGAAGGGAATTAGGTATATGTTCAATTGAAGATTTAAATTAATTTTTAAAACAAAAATACATAAATTTAAACCTTAAGTAGTCGATTAATCTAACTTATAGTCGACTACATGCACAATTCTTACAAACTATTTTTCTGAAAAATCAGATTATAGTCGACTACTTACCTTTATAGTCGACTACTCAATGTAAAATCTTAAAAATACTCTCTGTTGATTACAGTGTAGTCGACTAATTCACATATTGGTCGACTACTCAGAGTTAAAAACTAAAACTTAACCTTCTATCTTTTACAGTATAGTCGACTATTTTGACTATTAGTCGACTACTAATTCTGAACCTTTAGTTTATTAAGAAAAGTGGATTTTTTATGTTTTAAACCCAATATCCAATAACCCTACCCGTTTTACTTTAGTAAAAATCATCTAAACCATTCATTTTTAACTGCACCAATCCTAACCATTCATCTAAAATTTAATCTTGACCCTACATTCTATTTACCATCTAATCTAAACCTTACATTATTAAAAGATAAATTAAAAAGCAAAAATAACCCACTAACTCTACCCAAAACCGAAAACCCATCTTCCCCATCTTCTTCTCTTCAGTTTCACCGATTCCAGGTTAGGGCTTTTCTTGTTTCTAAAATTTCCTCATCAATTTCTTTATTTGTCTTTCAATCTTGTCAAGCTATCAGGCTCATTAGTCGACTAATCCAGGCTATAGTCGGCTATTCTAGGGTTTCTACTGTTTGGGGTATACTTCTAAACTTGATCTTTCATTCTCTTGTTATTTATCTAGTTCATCATGTTTAGATCTAAGAAAGCTAAGCAAACTCACAGTTCTCTCAATGATGAAATCATTGTTTATTTAAGAAGTCCTGAATTATTGGAAGAATTTAACAGACTTTCAACTTTAGAAATTCTTACAGGACGATTTGTGAAGTTCGATGATTTCATCCCATGGAACTTTAGTTCTTATTTTGAAAATGTGGGCTTGCTTGAGTTATTTTCTGCTGAAAATAAGAAACCATCATACCCATTTCTTGTGCAACTGTTCTATACCAATATAGAACGTGTGGGTACAATTGGTGGTTCTGAAAAAATTAAAACCCTTGTTAAAGGAATGGAGATTGAATTAACTACTAAAACAATTGGTAAAATATTCAACATTCCTTATCAAGGAGTTTCTCTTAGCTCTGTTAGGATGAATGATTCAGACTTGCTATCCAATCACATATTTCTTCCAGGACATGGAAAACCTTTGAACAATTCAAACAAACTTCGTCCATTTCCTAGGTTCATTGCTCGTATCCTAGCCTATAACTTATTTCCAAAAACTGGAAGTTTTCATTTCATTTCCCTAGAATTAGCAAAAGCTATATATGCTATTATGGGAAATATTCAAGTTAATTGGGCTGAGGTTTATTTTGATAATTTTCTGACCATTCCTAGAGGATTTCTTCCTTATGGTGCATTCCTGACTAAGATCTTTGATAAATTCCATGTTGATCTCAAATCTGAAAAATCTGTTGTCCGTTCAATTGAATTTTTTGATTCAAATGCCCTAACTAGGATGAAATTGACAAATTTTGAAATCCAAGATCACAATCCTCAAAATGAACCTGTTCAAAATGAACCTGAACTTCAACAAGAAGATATTCCACAAACCTCAACTCAAGCTGGAGCCTCTTCAAGTCAACCTCCACCATTTCCTACTGAACCTTCATGTTTTTCAGACGTGCAATACAATACTTTGAGTGCACGTATCCTAGAACTGGAAACAGGTCAACGAGCTATATATGCACAAAACAGATATATCATCAGCAATCAAGAAGACCTAATCAAAAAGTTTGAAGACTTGGACTCAAAGCTTAATTCATATTTTCAAGGCCAACAACCTCCTCCAGCACCTTAGAATTTGTTTCTGTTTTTTGGTCAAAACAATTATGTTCTTATGTTTAAAACTATGTGGTTGTTATTATGTTTAAAACTATGTGGTTATGTTGCTTTTATGTCAAGTTTGCTACAATATAACTGTGTGTTAAGCCTGCTATTATGAAAAGTTTGCTATTATATGTGTTAAGTTTGCTACTATTTTGTTCGTTAATATAACTGCTATATATTTTAAACAGATAATGGTGATGAACATTATGGAACTTGTGGTCTTTATGGCAAGTCTTTGCCTACCAATATGGATGGGTGAAGTTATGGACTATGTTCATAACCTTGATGATTTGTTTGAAGTGTTAACTCATGTTGACGAAATTATGTTATGTTTAGGTTCTTCTTCTTTTTGTTGATAACAAAGGGGGAGAAATAGTTAAGTTTTATATTTTTTATTATGAATGTTAAAAACTTTGCATATATGCAGGGGGAGTAAGTATTACATGTTTTAAAATTTAATATGATGCATAAATTATTTGTTATCATCAAAAAGGGGGAGAATGTTGAATATCATTTCTCCATGATAATGTTTTGATGATAACAATTTATATTTTGTGTGCACTAACTTTCATATGCAGATTTCAATATCAGAATATGTACAAGTGCAAGTGAATATCAAGGCATTTTGAAGTGAAGAAAATGAAGAACAAAAGATAATGTATTTGAATTTTTCTTTGCTTAGAATATTTGTACAAGCCTTGATCACACACACGCACACACACACATTTTTAGAATACACTAACACAGGCTTAGTGTGTTGGTTAACTATAGAAATCCCCTATGTTAACCATTAGAATAATAGTTAAAACTTAATTATAAAAACTCATTATTTCTGAATTTTTGATCTTAATAGTCGACTAATTAGGATAGTAGTCGATTACTCATGTATATAACTCAAATACAAGTTTCTGTCTTTTTACAGTATAGTCGACTAATAGAGATTATAGTCGACTACTGAGATGTTTGACAGAAACATAAGTTTCTGTCTTTTTACAGTGTAGTCGACTAATGACTACAGTAGTCGACTACTGAAGAAAAATATAAATTTTCAAGTTTCTGTCTGAACTCAGTGTAGTCGACTAATTATCATTATAGTCGACTACTGAGAACATTTTCCGAAAACACAGAGTCTGTCTGAACTCAGTGTAGTCGACTAATGACTACAGTAGTCGACTACAAGAGACAGTTTTTCAGTTTTCAGAATTTGAATATCTGACAGTTTTTGGCCGTTTTTAAACGTTTTCAAACTTTAAAAACTTGTCTTTTCAAGGGGTATATATAGGTTATTTGTTCAGAAAAATTGGAGATATATACATACCCATAAGCTTTGATTCTTAAGCAATTTCCTAAGTGAAAAACATTCTGATTTTCTGAAAAAGAAGAGTTTCTGAAATTGCCTATATACTTTCATCAAAAACAAATCAATTAGGCAATTTTACAAAGATTAAAAGAATCCTAAGCCACTGCTGCACATTATTACACATTCAAGGCTTATAGGATCATTGTGTTCTTCTTCAACAAGTTTTCTCTCGGTTGTGAGAGGGTTAGTCTCTTGGGTTAGAGATTGGTGTTCAAATTGACAAGGAGTTTGTCAATTGGTGTTGCAATTTGCAGGAACTTGCAAATTGGTCAGGTTTGCATTTGATTTTGTAAGTTTATTCAAAATCATAGTGAAAACTCTCAAGCGGGATTTGCTTGGGGACTGGATGTACACCAGTTTGGTGGAACCAGTATAAAATCCTTGTGTTTGTGTTTGCAAATTTCTGAGATTGCCATTTTTTTCTTTGCAATTTATTATCTACTTTGCAATAATTTTAAAAGAACACTATTCACCCCCCCTCTAGTGTTCAAGTGTATCTATTTCAGATCCTACAAACATTACCTTGTTGGTGTCTGCAAGAGTCACACGTTTGGAATCACACCTTTGTGAGATTGAAACCTTAACGGGATCCTGATTTTCTGCACGCACCGCCAAGCGGGCCGTTGCAGAGATCAATTTGTTAGAAGGTCGCGTACGACCCCCAGTCCGGATGTTGGCTCGAAGCTCCTTTAACGAACTCAAGCTTTCCTTAACAGGCACTTTTCCTCGATCCTCGGGTAGAGAACCGATGCGATCCTTCAATGGGATTCTAGCTTTGAGGAGATCCATGTTGTCATAGAGCTTCATCGGAAGTGCGGGAGCAGGGTCTGGAGTTGACGAAGGCCAGAGAGCAACGTCGTCTGCTTTTGCCTTAGGAGCTGATTTGGCTTTTGGCGCTCAAACTTGTTTGGATCTCGGTGATCTTTTAACTGCCTCTTCCTTTTGCATTTCCTGTGCTTTTCGTACAAGGGTCCGGGCATGTGCAAGCAAGGCGCGACGCTTCTGGATTCGCTCCTCGAGAGTAGAGCGGGTTCTTTGAACACGAATCCATTCGTTAACTGGAGATCGAGAAGAAGATTCCGATGCTAGTCGTGGCGACAGATTAGCCACTTGCGCTTTCTGAGCTCCAGATTTGCTTGGTAATGGAGTCCATCTATCTGATCCAAAGCCTTGGCGAATTGGTGCGCGAGGCGTTGTCATTTTCTTTGGCGTGCTCTCTTTGATAGAGTTGGCGCACCTTCAGCAGTCGGCTCCTTGATCACGAAGGAGTTCAGATCTACAAATTTGGCTTCATTGAACGCCGGTGGATCATTGCAAGGTGCAACAACAACAGCGGCGGAGAGATCATCTTCTTGGGTCTTCAGATCTGAAGACCAGCAGATCTTTCTGGAGGAGGAGGCACTCCTGCACTTGCCAGGAGAGACGGATCTGGAGGAGGAGGAGGAGGAGGATACGTACTCCTCAAACTTTTGCTTGTCAAATTCATATTCGACCTCTTCGAGCACCGGGATCTTGATCGTCGGCTGCGGCACGACAGCTTCGACAGCGAAGCTGTTGGCTCCCACTGTGGTTGCCAGTTTGTTTACGGTGAAAGTTGATGTTTTTATTGTTATCGAATCTATTACAACTTTAGTCGTTACAATAAACTCGAATGAAATAAAGAGTTGATCTTTTTATAGGATCTCCTTACACAATAAAAATAAAAAGTTTACAACTTTATCAAACAAACGCAGAGATCGTTTATCGGTCTTCTGCTTGCATGGGATCTTTTCCTGTGCCGGGATTTATCTGTGGACCACCGTCGATTAGATCTGATTACTAAAAAATTGGGCAGAGCTTCGTCTATCCGCGAAGGGATCGAGAAACCGTAGCTCTTATCTCGGCGAATAGAGATAATCACTCTTCTTAAGATTACCACAACGGGATAATCCTAAGGAACGGATCCGGGAAACTATAGATCTGACGAATCTCTCTCTATTGCGTTGAAGAACTCGATCCGATCTCTCCTCCTCCTCTCTGAAATTCATGCACCTTCAGCCTTCAATCCGGCAGGGCTTCGCCGAGGCACGAGAATTCCAGATCTGAAAAAAGTGAGGACCTGGGGCTATATTTATAGGCTCCAGGAGGTTTCGGGCGGTTAAAACCACATAACGGGCCTTTTCTGCGTTGGAGACACCCCAGGGTGTCTCAAACTGGGCTGAGACACCCCGGGTGCCCCAGTTCAGCCTGAGACGCTCCGTTATGCCTGTTTGATTGTTTTCGCCGTAAATTTTTCGTCCGAACTCAGATTTGAGTGATTCTAAGTGCGTTAGAAATCTGACGAAGAGTTCTATAAGCTCCAATGATTAGATCATCTATGGAATAAATGAGACACGAAGGGCATTTCGTCTTTTGTAAGTGACACGGGGCTCCCGATCAGTTCGTATCCTTATTATTCTGAAACTCCGTTGCTTCACATAGTTCGCCGATTCACTTCAAGCGTTCGTCGACGTCAATCAAGCTTCTGTGACTTGGATAGTGACGTTCTTCTCTTAGCTTTGAGCTGTTCGTGGAGACCTATAGGCAATTTTCGATGCCTACAGATCTCTTCCATATTTTGAGCATTAAGAGCGTCTTGTACATCTCTCATCTACAAACCAAAATTAGTCTTGTCGTCATACTTTACTATACTAATCTTAGTATTTTTAAATCCAACCTGAACTGTACCCATCATTGTCTTGCTGCTTTCACCAACTTCTTCTATCATGCTTACAAACTCCAAATTATAAAGAAAGATAATAACCTTGATAGAATTAAAAAATTACCCAACTGAAGCATAGATAGGATTTCAACATGATCTCCTAACCACACAAGGAAAGCGAGATCCTAACGGCAACTCTGCAACTCTATCTCCATCGAAACCTAGAACTCCAAGAACCAAGCTTCAAACAATAAATATCCTCCACCCAATGCAAAACCCTAGATCTGAAATCCTAGAGCTCCGATACCAATTGTTACGCTCTGTGCGGAAGTGTGCTCAACAACCAAACGAGTCCGCGAGCGATGAGAGAAGAGAACTAAACCAAATACGATTGTAATTCACCAAAATACGACACTAAACAAACCAAACATAGAAATTTACATGGTTCGACAATTATCTACGTCCTCGGGGAAAGGATGAAGAGATTTCACTATATGGAGGAGAAATACAATGTGTTACAACTCACAAAATCACTCAAATATAACTCTAACTAAAGCTCTCAATTCCCTCACAATGTCTCCCTCTCAAAGTGCTCAAAAGACTAAATAATCTCTTGTTTAGAAACCCTAGAAATCATGTTTGTATTTTAAACAAACACACAATCCAAAACTATCTTCCGAATCAGGCCCATAAACAGCTATCGGTCGACCGCACTCATTGCATCGGTCGACCAGACATACACACAAAAACTAAACACTATAATGTGCACGAGATTGGTCGATTGGTCATACCTAATTAGTCGACCGACCCAAACTACTGTAAAACCCTGTTCTCTATCGATTGCATCGGTCGACTGGCCTTGCTCCTTCAGTCGACCGATCTGAGGATTCTTGTAGTCCTGATTTTTACTACGTTTTCTACATATATGTTTGTATATGTGTGGAAATTATGTATCTATGTTTTCATATCATTTATATTTATATATTTATTTCTTTACTATGTACCTTTATTTATTTATTATATAGTACTTATTATTATATTATTATATCGGTAAAAAGGGATCACTATATCTGTTATAGTCTATAAATAACTAAGTGTTAATATTCATTCGTAGACTGACACATGTCCCGCTCCACTCCTAATTAGACGTATATAGTGACAGACGACTCAAGCTACTCCTGTGGTCGACCCAATAGACCGACAACTTGCATAGCCGACTAAAAAGGAGGTGTTTGTCGGCCTACCCACCAAATCGACACTACAGGCACCCGCACTCGACCTGCCATTCCAACCAACAACCTACATAGCCGACTAAAAAGACGGTGTTTGTCGGCCTTCAGCCAGATGACTAGAGAGACGGTGTGTCCTTGAACCCCCCATCAACAGTCAACTATCCTCGCCTTAAATATGCTGTCAAAGTCATCATTGTTCTATCCCCTATAGTCTTTATAACTCATCAGACATAGTCAGCACTAAGCACCTGCTGTCACCCTCACATTAAACGTCTAGATGACTCACCTTCTTCAGTGGCCGACACATGCAAGGTACCTGCCGATTCAGTTGCCTATCTAGACTCAGTCAAAATAACCTATTTGCCCTTTCGATCTACTATAAAAGGAAGCTGTGCAGCTTAAGGTAACTTCTTCTCTTTCTATGCAACTCTAAACTTTTCATCACCACTTATTTCTTATATTCCCACTCAAGTTCAAACGCTGACTTGATTATCGGAGGAACAACCGGAGACCCGGACTCCGGCCTCTCACGAGCTTTTCATGTGCAGGAAAGAACGTTGGGCTCCATAATTGCAATCTAAAGGATTTTGAGAACCCTAACACCACTGTAATCCACAGATAAACCCATATTCGATAAGCAACATCAACAATATCAAAACCTTTTTATTAAGATAAAAAAAGAGAACTAAAATTTTTAATATAACAATCCTTTTTATTAATAAATAGTATAGATATAGATGTAAATCTAAACTAATTTAGAAAGAACAAACTAGAGGTAGGAATAAAATGTAAGAGTGGTGAAAAAAATCATTTTTTTCAATTGTTTAAAAAGGGTAAAATTATAATTTTATAAGGGATAATTGTTTCTCTTTTTTATATCCCCTTTCTTTATAGAACATTATATGCTACTCAAATGGCATGAAATAAAAATTAAGCGTAAAATTATAATTTTATAAGGGATAATTGTTTCTCTTTTTTATATCCCCTTTCTTTATAGAACATTATATGCTACTCAAATGGCATGAAATAAAAATTAAGCTGTGTGTGTGTGTGTGTGTGTGTGTGTGTGTGTGTGTGTGTGTGTGTGTGTGTGTGTATATATATATATATATATATATATATATATATACAAAAACTTGATGCGGCATAATTATGTACCAAAATTGCAAGTGCACAATTTATCAAGTTATAGTATAAAAAGATATCGATCCCACGAAGAAGGTGATTTTAAGAGATTATTAAACTTGGTTCTTATATTTTGTGCGTGACAATTAGGAATAAAGAATAAGTGTGATTGTATGAGTGGTTGTTTTGATTTATATGCAAGAGGTAATAAATTGAATTTTAGAGGAGAGAAGGAAGAATTAAAGAATAAATGAAATCACAAGGCAAGAAATATGAATTAATAAAATCAAGAAATAAAACTAAGAATGAAAAGAAAATTTAAGAAAGTCAAGATGGAGGATTCAAAAGAGGTAAGAAATCTAGAATATAATCCACTAACCAATTTCAATTACAAAATATAAACTATTCTCTTTTTATCATATTTCAACTTAGATTTATTAAGCATAGATTATCAAACCATTTAAGGAAAGTGTAACCTATCAAATTATCATCTAAGCTAAAATTACTATTCATGATAAGAACAACAACATGATAATAATCCTAGAATTCATAAGCATAACCTATCAAACCATTTAAGATAAGCATAGATTATCAAATTCTTCTTCTACCGATTAGTTCTCTAGTTGATTATCCTAACATGAACATTTTAAGTACAAGAGAATAATTCATACAATATAAAAGAAATTAGACTAGTTTCATACAATTCTAAGATTCCTACAAGAATTAAATTCACATCTTAAGAAATAAAAACAAGAAAAAGAAGACTAATTACAAAATTAAAAAGAAAAGAAAAATCTAAACTATGAACAAGAAATAAATCTAATTACAAAGAAAATAAAAATCTAAACTACAAAATAAATTGCAGAAATTAAATGCAAGAAAAATAAATCTACTCTACAAATTAAAGTGCAAAAAGAAATAAAAAAGACAAGAAAATAAATCTACACTACATTAACAAGAAAATAAAATCTAAACTACAAGCATAGAAATAAATCTACACTAATAAGCAATAAAAAGGAAATAAAAGAGAAAAAGGAAAGAAAATGCAAACCTCTAAATAATTCTTCATCTCCATCTTCATCATCCAACAAAGAGAAAGAACAAATTTAAAGAGGAAAAAATTATTTTTATTAATTGCAACTAAAGTTACAATTTTTGGAAGGCCTTCTCAATTAAGAGTAGCCCTCCTCTCCAAAAGGAGTTTACAAAATTTTCACACCTCTAACCCCTCACTCTCTACCCCTATTTATAGTAAACATCAGTGAATGAGAGCCATTGGATTCAAATCTTATCCAAAACCAACAAAAATCAGCCATTGGATTGTAACTGCCTGGACGTCCGTATCGATACCCGCATCGATAGGGGTATCGATGCGGGCATCGATACAGGCATCGATGCGGGCATCGATGCCCCCATCGATGCAGGCATCGATGCCTGCTCTTCTCCTGTTGCTGTCCGCAGAACTCTTGTATTTTGCTTTTGGGCTTGTGTCTTGGGCTTTGGCTTGGACTTTTGGGCTTGGCATTTTCTCTTGATTTTCCATTGGGATTTGAATTATTTGAAAGAATTCCGTTGGCTTCACGGGCTTCATTTCTTCATTAAATCAAGGGGTTTTTGTTGAGATATTGGAGTTTGAGATTTATTCATCATTAACCTGCAATTAACAGATAAAAGCAATTATTAGTGGTATATTTATTCATATAAAATAGATAATGAGGGTATAAAATTGGTAATAAAATATGATTATCAAATACCCCCACACCTAAACTTTTGCTAGTCCTCTAGCAAAGAAAATAAAAAGAAAATCCTAACTCACTTTCGCAGGAATCGCGGTTGTATTTAGCGCATACAACAAGCCTTTAAACCCCTAGGTTACCCTAGTGGACGAGTTGTAGTCTCGTGAGGGTTTGCAGTGAATATACCCACAAAATTCGGTCAACTTGCCAAGTTAAATAAGTCAGTAAATAACAGATTTTCCTTGATATATTTAAACATTCTAATTGAAGCAAAACATGTATATATATATATATATATATATATATATACATATGGGAAAAGTGAATCTAAGGTGACACCCTAGGCTCCCACCTAAGGACGCGGCCTAGAATCACATCATTTCCTTTTTTTTACGATCCGCTCCGTTGAACTTGATCTACACGTTCTTAAACCCAAACACACCAATTTTGGGGTGAACCCGTTGTGTTTTGACCCTTTATCCACTCGCTATAATTTTAACGGTTTCGAATGAATAGAACTTTTTACACGGCTCATTTCTATGATACGATAATATGAGAGAGAGAGAGAGAGAGAGAGAGAGAGAGAGAGAGAGAGAGAGAGAGGGAGGGAGGGAGTTATTTACACAAATATACAAAAAAATAATGAGGATGAAATAATTAGTGGAGGATTTCAAGTTCAAATAATGAAGATAAAATCTCTCAAAAAAACAATTGACCCTCCGTATTTCCTCCAATGATAAAATTTACATCTACTCCTTTATATTTAAAGGAGAATCGAAAAAATTAGTGTCCATGATACATTAAACACTGTAGTATAAACAGTAAATCAAATCTTGTCCTCTGCACTCGAAGTACTGTTCATGCACAATAATTTACTATAACATAAACAATAAATCCAATCTGCTCATCCATAATTGTAGTTACTATTCATGCTACAGTATTTAATGTATCATAAACGATAAAACAAATCAAATGTATTAAAACTTAGACCGTTCTTTAGGTATAGATGAGTAGATATGATTTTTAAATTAAATATATTAAAATTTGGATCATTCTTTAAGTATAGAGGAGTATATATGATTTCTAATTTTAAGCATACTATAATTGAATCAAATGTATTAAAACTTAGAGAGAAGCAAGATCAAAATACGGTGCTTAAAAAAATAGAGAGCCGTGCTTTGCACTGGGCACACAAACTCTAAATAAAATGAAAATAATATATTTTTATATCATGTGCACTCACACGTATTAGATTTCTAGTAAATATAAAGGAAGGGCTGGGCTGGACCTAGTACGCAATGTCTCATAGAAATGTGGTCGATATTGCCATGTTGGGCCTAGAAAGCAATATTTTCTTAAGGCGGTGTATATCGGAAATTCGTAAAACAACCTTAGAAAGGGTTGAGTAGAGAAATGTCTGTAAAAATCTTTGCCCAAATTACATGGGATTAAGATATATTTGACAAAAGGAAAAAAAAATCAATAACACTACCAGAGTAAATGAATTAGACTGAGCAAGAGAAGAATTAAAGAGATGTAAAAATGAGTCCTATACGAGTTACAAAACATTTCCAATAGTCATGGGAGTCGGAAGCGTCATGTTTTATATTTTTAGGACAATTTTCCCCGTTTTTGAGGGACTATTTAGAAAAAAATAGTTATTTTTAAAAAATTATATCGGCTTAAAATATTGTTGAACATGTAGTACAAAATCAATATAATAAGAATTATGTTCAGAATTCCATCAAATATATACTTTGTGGTTAGGTCAGCATGTAACTATGGTCTATGGATGAGTGATTACCAAAGTACATATTTACTAACTAATTCCATCTCCAAACGTGAATTCTCTGTCCATTTCTAGCTCATACTTCACCTTATGATAAGGGTAAAAAAATCC
>NC_033797.1:141772114-141851480 GCF_001876935.1 Asparagus officinalis | reverse complement strand
AAAAAAAAAAAAAACTTTCTCTCGCCCCAAATTAGGTTTGAGTTGAATCGAAGAAAGCATATTCATCACTCCATTCGAAAATGTGAGAAAAATTTCCCAGTTCAAACGAGTGCTAACTGGGAGAGCTAATTTCAAACAACTTACATGACTTGCGGATCTAATTGCAATTTCGATGATTTTGGGATTAATAAGAAAATTACGAAAGATTTATTTAAGGGACTAAGGGGGTGTTTGTTTGCATGCAAGTGAAAGATGAAAGTGATAAAGTTACTTTCATTTAACAATTTAGATGTTGTTTGCATGTAAGTAGTTATGAAAGTGAGATGTAAGAAAGTTGACACATATGATTTAATGCAATTTTGACTTTCTCTTAAAAAGTGGCGAAGCCACATGAAAGTGACAAAAAAGTAACTAATTTAATTAAATGATTTTAATTATATTTTCTAATTAATCTTATTTTGCCACGTCATCTTCACATTGCACTTTCGATAATAATTTAATTTTTTTAAACAAACGCTGTATTTCACTTACGTGCTAATATGAATGTAAAAATTATTTACAAAAAAAATAACTTACATATTTTAAATTTATTTTCAAATTGCCAAACACCCGACATGCATCTTTACCTTAAAAATTAGTCATATTTACCAATGCGGTTTAACTCAATGCACAACCCCAATCCAGAATCCTCAATGTGGGTCCCACTCAAAAAGGCCAATGATCGGGGTGCCGTTACTAGAACGCCCTTGTCCCTTTCCCTTCATTTAATTATAACGCATCCTTGATGAACACGTCGCCCTTTTGCACACGTGTCGGCACCGCCGCGTCTCTCTCCTTTATTTTTTCCTCTCTCCAGAAGCAATCAAACGAAAAAAAGGGAGAGAAAAAAAGCAAAAAAAATGATTTTTTTTCCTCCCTAGGGTTTTAGAGATGATTTATGTAAATTGGGGTTTCTTTATTTGATGGTTAGCGAGAGCGATGAAGAAATCGTTCAAGGATTCTCTCAAAGTACTCGAGGCCGACATCCAGCACGCTAACACACTGTATGTGAGCTCAAAATCCCTTTTTTTTCCGGCGCTTTGATTATTTTCTATTTTTTGAATTTACTTATAATGGCTAAGGAGATTAGGATCGACAAACTTGGTGCATTTTATGAAATTACTGATGTATGGGTCTTGGGAGAGGTTCATCAAAGATGCAAATTTTGCGCAAATTTTCAATTGATTGCAGCTGTTAAGATTATGAGTGGTGTGTACCAAATGTGAGCAGCAAAGAGAATGTTTGAATGCAAGGCGGGTGAGTTGTGAGTAGTGGGTGTGTACAAACTTCATGGGGGTGATTGTCGATATACTGTTTATATGTCGAAAATCGTTGGTGTAGTGTGTTAAAGCTTTGTTGCTCATTCCTTGGGATGTTTCTGATTAGCATTGTGAATCTGAATGATTGTTGGTTTTCGAATATAAGCGGCTTGATGCAATGAAACTGATGCTGACAGCATTTAGTGTGAGTAATTTTATACTAGGTAGGATTTGTTGTTTGGCCCTGTAGCTGAAGCACTTTGTGTATGTGCTAGCTTCAAAGGGGGATGTGTTTTATATACTTGTTATATTTTGGACTTGTGAATGGCGAAAATGGATTGGAGATGTTTAATGTGGACATCCTGTATGAATTTTTGGTGCTTTATCATTTTTCTCGTGCCTTACTCGCCATTCAGATATTGGGTCCATGGATTGTTCATGTTTCATTCCCTAGCTATGGAAATTGCTGTTGATCTGTGGTCTTATCATTGAACATACAATTTGTGAACTACTTTAGAAACGCTGACATTGAACATATATGCAGGTCATGAACCATTTATGTGAAACACAACATAGTTTAGATGACTTATATTTCGTGTTTCTTTATGAATTAGTCCAAATAAGTGTGGCATTTGTGAATGAAAACAATCTCCATCCACTCGGCCATCAATTCTCACTTTGCTTCAGAATCTTCAGGTTGTTTGTAGAAAGCATAACCCAATGAACTTTTTGGTGAAAATTGATTCATGGACGTATACTAAGACTGAAAAAAGCCGACAACCCCTTCTAGTTGAGTGCCCCTCCATCTAGTTGCATTATGTGCACTATAGTAAGTAGACTGTGAATAACAAAAGAAAAGAAGAAGGCGAGAAAAGATGAAGAGAAATAATGTAAGATAGAGAACATGGAAGCAGAAGCAGAGGACAAGATCAATATCAGTAAATATGAGAAGAGTAGAGAACATGGAGAAGAGGAAAAAAAATGAGGAAGGAGAAGATGAGACCACAATCAGCTTGCTAAAAATTTTGGCGCTTCTGTTCTTATTGTTGCTACTAACATATCATCTCATACTACTATGCCCCTAACTATTGCACATAACAGTTAGGAAACAAACTTATAAAAGATAATATAATATTGGCTGCACATATTGTTTTTCAATTTTTAATACTCATTGCTGTACATTTAGGTCATAATTAACAAGTTTATTTCTATTGTTAAGCAAGTGTATTAGAACTTCTTAGCTGGTTTACTGTGGATTTCATTTATAGCTTCTTTTTTGATATATGCTAAGTGACAGGCACGTCTAGGATGGATTCTATATGTGTTGGGCACAAAATTTTCCGGACAAACCATGCATGACTTAATCCTAATGGATAAATGGGTGTTATGCTGCTTTTTCTAATTATAGTGTTTGTACTACCTTTCCTTTTTTACTCTCTTCCACATGTTTCTTTTTTCCTCCTCTTTGTGGCAGTAGTAAGGTATAAGGTAATGTGTAGGATGTGCCCATCTCTCCAGTGTGTTTCGGGCGGAATACGCATTGAGTGCATACTTGAACTGCAGGAGATGTTGGGTTCTTTTCTCAGGACTGATTGATAGATGTGGTTTAGGTTGACTTTGGGTGATGGTTGACTTAGGACTATCTGGTCTGGTTCTAGTTACTGCTCCACTTTCCGATTGGGATTGAACCCAGGTAACAGGGTTGAAAGAAGAATTTACCTTGGAAAGGGTGTCATAGGATGTGGGCGAGCAAGTATGCAGGATTATATCCATGGATAAGCATGCTTTCCTTGCCTGTCATGCATAAGCTATGGTCTGTGACTTGCGGAGTTTGAAGGCAATTTCCTAATATGAGCTCACAATTAGGCTAAGTAGTATTGAGATAGTCAAAGCAGAAACTTGCAGAGAGATTATAAATAAACGTTTTGTTTAAGTAATATCTTTAATACTTTTATTTTAGATAGTTTATAACAGAACTAGACTAATTTTGAAATTACCTCACTTCGTGAAATCTGAAATTCAGAGGAAGGACCATACTGGATTTGAAAATCTTGCGATGAACATTAAACTATGAAAATTTTACGAAATAACTCAATAACTTCCTGACCTTAGTATTGAGCTTCTCTTAGTCCATGTACAATTTGATCAAATAACAAAAAATATAGTTTAAAATACAAATACAAGTATTAAGACTTTTAGGAGTAAAGTGAAAATTTTGTGGAATAAGTTTTTGGGTTGGATCCTAGATGGAAGTGAATACAATTTTATGAAGGTTAATTCCAACATTTTGGGACAACGCTGAATGTTGTGGCAGAACCACTTAAACAATGGCAGAAAAAGTTGAACAGGTAATAATATCAGGCAGAATAACTGAAGAATGAATAACAGGAACATGTGACTAGCTAACCTAGCAAGTTAAAGTGGAAGAACCAGCAAGTAGCAATATGAAGATACAAGTAAGTTGCAATTAAAAGCTTGATGATAGAGATATAAAATAAAGTGACTAGAGAAGAGAGAGCCAAGATCTATGACATGACAATGTGCAATAGTTAGGCCAACCACTTACATCCACTGTTAACAAGCCTCTACTCTGGGATTTGATATCTCCACTGGATCTAATTATTTTCCACCCTATGCTTGTCTTGGCGCTTGCCAACTTCTTTTGGTCAAATGGTTGGACTTCTCACTTGTCAACTTTCTTCAATCCCTAGAGGTTGAACTCTCTCATGTCGAAGGCAAGACGATCTAAAAATACGATTAGAATTGTTGTGTTCTTTTATAAAACAATGAGAACTAGATGAGCACAATTTTCAGTCTCAAGTATAGATGTAGATTGTGAGTATTTCTTAAAGTGAATTGATGATAGCAGTAAATTCACATCTATTGGCACTTGAAGGGAAGAATACCAGGTTGAGGTGGAAAAATGATCAAAAGTGAGCAGAACCTTTGCTAACTAGAGATCTTGTTTTATTGATTAGTGTACATGTTCATATTTTTTATTAACATGTTAATCAATTTTGTAAAACTTCGATGTTACTAACCTTGCAATATAAAAAGAGCAACGAGAAATTTCGAGGAGAGTATGATAAAAATATGAATCAGCTTTACCTGTTAGGGACACTCTTCACTGGACATAGATTGCAATTTGCAATTAATATTACTAGACTGTAGAATGAATAGGCACCCATCTAAGTTAATCTGGGTTAAGATACAAATCTATGTCAAATTTATGAACTTTTGATGTGCTGAAGTTGAATCCAAGCCACAAGGCTTTACAAGCTGATCTTGCAATAGAACAAGAGCAACAAGAAATTCCGAAGAGGGTATGATAAAATATGAATGAGTTTTACCTGTTAGGCACACTCTTCACTTGACACATGCAATTAATTTTACTAGACTATAGAGTACATAGACACCCAACTAAGTTAATCTGGGTTAAGATACAAGTCTATATCAAATTTATGAGCTTTTGATGTGCCGAACATGAAGCCAAGCCACAAGGCCTTTACAAGCCATTGACAAGTCGAGCTTGGTCATGAGCCAACCCGAGCATAGCTCTGCTCAAGCTTTAGAGAGTCTTGATTTTTTGATGAATCTTGATCCATTAATATTGAACAAGTTTGAGCAACCTTGTTCTTGAACCTAACGGCGGCCTGCTTGAGATCAAATTGTTGCCAGATGGACGGTTATTAGGTATTGGATAAAAGGGACTATTGATTGATGGTTAAGAAACTAGCCAACCACATAAAATCTTTATTTACGTATACATCATAACATCTAGATTGATGAAGGTTATCGATCACCCATTGGGATGGTCCATCATGTAGCTTGGTCAATGGAATTATGCGGTTTTTCAAGAGGAACAATAAAGTCATATTATATGTGTATATTCCTACATAAGAGACCTTCCTATGAATGAAATCTAGCTTTAAAAGTAGACCTCATTACAACTCAGTGGTTGACTGATCTATGGATGATCCTTACCATTTGTCTTGCTCTATTCATGTAAGATAATCTAACAATGAGTTCTCTAGTGGGTTCTGATACTTTTACCCATGCACCCCATGTTATCTTATTTGTAGGGAAGTTAATGGCTTTTGCAACCAGTGATCAAGGTGAAATAAGTCTCTAATGCTTAGACTAACTTGGGTGTGTGGATCAAGATGAATGGTGTTGGTCATCTATGCTATGGCCTAAGGGTGTTCTTACTGACCTTATGATGAAACATTTTCATAGGAACTTTTTTTGTCAGTTGATTCAGTTCTCGTATAAGCATAACATGCGTACATAAGTATTTACATATATACATTTGTTTATTTTCCCTTATATAGCATATTGCATATATGCAGAACTGGTTCTGAAAACAAGCATCATATGTGTGGAGATTTTTTATTGAAAACAGATCTGGGAATAAGCATTATGAGTACACCATGGTTGGTTATTCTTTCAGTGGACTGCATTTTTTTATCTTGATTAATACATCTGCAGTAGTCTAAAGGATGAGATAAACTTCCGATTTTTACCCATGCATCAAATGTTCTATGACTGAAGTAATGTATTTACCATAACTAATTTATGAAGGCGAAGGAAGTTTTAGGATTAACTGATCTCATATTCTTTAAACTTATTTGTATATGTTGAACATGGAAAGTGTAGAGCATCTATGAGATGACCTATTGTGGAGTTACAGGAAAGTTCTTACTATTGAGTTCTCATTGGAAAGTTTCCCATGTTTATCAGAAAAAGGTGGGGACAGTTATGATATACATTTAGAAGTTGCTAATTCACTTATTAGTTGCTTTGCATCATTTCTCCTTTATACATTATTTTGGTGTTTTAGTACTTTATTATGACATCTACTTACTGCTTCAAAATCCGATTAGATATTTATTTTTAGGCCCTTACTAAAAAAAAGACATTTTATCCTATGTCTTTAGTACTGTTGGTTCTTTTTCTAATCCATGTCTCATGGTTCAGAGCCTCAGATTTCCCGAGGGACGGTGCATATTTTCAGATGCGTATGTCGTATAGTCCAGCTGCGCACTTATTTCTTTTTCTTGTTCAATGGACAGACTGTAGGCTTGCTGGGTCCCTCGGGCTGCTAAGAATTCTGATATACAAGGTTTCTAGCTAATTATGCTTATATGTTAATCATTCTGTAATATCACTCATTCTTATTTGCATATCTGCTAGTATTATACCCTTAGATCTACCTTGTGTAGGTATATGCTGATGGAGCTACAACCATGTCGACCCATGAAAGGAAAGCAAGTATTAGGGAGTTCTATGGTATATTATGTTGGTTCAGTTTGACTGGAGAACTTCATTCTTCAAATTAATTTTGTTACTTTGTTGATCTTAGAGATTGTTCCTTGACAGGCATAATTTTTCCGTCATTGATGCAACTACAGAAAGGTATAACTGATATGGAAGACAAAAGGCAAAAGGCAATATGCATGGAGAGGTATATGAGAAAAGGTGAAGGTGAAATGAAACTGTTCTCAGAAATAGATGCTGAAAGAGAAAAGGAATGTGGGATCTGCATGGAAATGAACAGCAAGATTGTATTACCTAACTGTGGTCATGCTATGTGCATCAAGTGCTACCATGATTGGTAGGTGCCTCGTCCTCTTATTGTAATCTTTATCTGTGTCATGTTTTCAGCTTTATAATATATCATGTCTGCATCAATAGCTATATCAGATAAATGCTGTTTAATGGAGGTTTTAGCCTTTTAAGTATTATACTCGTTTGCTGAATTTATTTGGAATGTGGAGCAGGTGGGTGTTGGCTTCTTGATTTTGGGGTCAATTAGGGGTATGGCTCTTTTCCCCTTTGCAATATTTATGTTCACGTGGCAGAATGGGTTCCTCTTTTTGTGATATCGAGCCTTTGTGTGGGTGGGTGTGTGGGTGTATGGTGGGGTTAACGGAGTTTGCATGTCAAATTTTATTAGGTTTGGCAGATCCACCCGTGAGATCCACCACTTTGCATGTTCTGCATGTTGCTTAACTCCTCTTTTGAACCAAATCTGGGCTGAAACTTACTCTGTGTACCCAGTTAAATTTGGATGATGCATCTTCAGAAACCTGTTATTGTATAGTGTGTACTGCTTCTTATCCTGCTAATGGCTTATATATACCCATATAGAAATTTATATCTGTACTGTTATCTTTCAGAACTTACTACCGAATCCTTGGTTGGCAAGCGAAGATTAGCTCCTTTACTTGCATAGCACAAAATTGCAATAATTTCAGGATGAATTCACGGTTTATATAGTATTACCTTTTTAAATGAAATGTTGTACCTACTAGTTAGAATATATGGGTAAATGAGAGATTTTAATAGAAGCATGAGGATTTTAAAGGGAAATGAAAATGCAGGGGGGATTTCGAGTAAGCCTTTATATTTATTGCATGAACTGTGTATTAGGTCGTGCAAATCATACTTATCTGTCCAACCACAATCCTTGGTATTTACTGATAACACTTCGGAATACTTCTGAGGGTTGGAAGCTTGCTGCAATTCTTCCTAAGTGGATCTAATCTAACATCGGATGAGACATGTTGAGAATATATTTTCCTGTGCCATTGTCTCTGACTACCTTGAAATAGTCTTAGATTTGAGTGAGATACTATTTCGTATTACGAGTCTAGCGTGCTTTGAGAGAGTTGAGACATTCTTATGCTATAGGGTCTGTTTTGATTTTCCCCATTTGTTCTCTCTGCTTATGGAATGTGATCAATTTACTGATAGCACGGTTTGCAAATATGCCAATTGATACCTATATTGTTGGTTCCGGAGCCTCCTATTCGTGAATCAAGCAGTGTAAAGCTGGTAAATTTCTGTAATTTATGGCCATGAAATAACATGACCTGCTAATTTATGCTATATCGTGATACTATCGTGATACAAGTAAAAAGCAGCCAAGTCAGAATGTCAGATTAAAATGGATTCATACATGCGCGTCGGTGTCAGTTCTCATATCCCAAGCCAAACATGATATGAATTTTGAGAAGTTGCACTTGGGACTGTAAGATCATCTTATCCATGGTACCTTAAAAAGGCCTTCTCTCCACTAGATATGAGGCATTGTGTGATGGTATGGTCAAGGGAAGGAGAATAAGCAGCTTGAAGATTATGTTTATCATATAATCATCTGATATATTGTAAACATGTAATTCTTATTTATCTTATACCCTTTACCAGTAGACATGAGGTATAGATAGAGAGAAACCATGTCTCAGATAGTAGCCTGTTGCCATATCCGGAAGCAGCCCAAATTTTGTCGCTATTTTTCTTGGTCCCAAATTTTGTCACTATTTTTCTTTATTCTCATCTATTTTTCTTGGTCCCGAAGTCTATAGCATGCTTCGTTCTTCACTTCAAAGAACCTAGATACGAGTCCTTTTGTTATTTTTGCTTCAATACCATACCTTACTCTTCATCTTGCCCTTTTATTTTTCTTTAAAAGCTTAATCAGTTTGTATTAAGCACCCTGTTTGAGTATAAATATCTCAAATAAACCAAAAACCGTTTACATCCCACTTCTGTTTGCATTTTCTGCTTCTTATGGTTACCCCTTGAAATGTCTTCAGTAATTTCACACTGTTAAACTTACAAGCTTGTTGTATATCCTTCCAGTAACCTTGTAATTTTACTCTTACCTACTGACAGACACCCAAATTTTCCTGTAGTTTTCTGTGTTACATCTTACATGTTTCCACTTTCTAGCAAACATTATATTTGGATAGTTGTTCCCCGCATGTTCGTACTTATGATGTATCCCTTGCACTATCGGCATCGATTTTCGAGAATTTTTGCAACAACTGGTGAGACTTTTTGTATTAATGACAGTGGCACATAGATATCGTTATCCAATCCTCCTACATCTATATGTTAACGGATAATACACAAGAAAAGCATTAGTGATTGTTGATTCATCGCCAAGATAGCTTACAACCAATAACAGTTCATTATCCAATTGAATGATTGATATTTCCTTTCTCATCAAAATCCATTTACCCATACTCTTGACAGTAGATATGTATGTTTCTACTTCGTAATTAACGGAAAAGAACCCAGATTGTTTTTTCTTTTTGTCTCTCGTCACTAAGTGATATTTATGAAAATAGTTTTTTCATTTGCACTAAAAGAAGCCTGGGTATCGTCTTCTGTTGTTTGTGAAATAATGCATAATTGACTCCTCCATTGTAGGCATTCAAGGTCGCAGTCCTGCCCGTTTTGTCGTGGTAGCCTTGAAGGAATAAACTCAAATGACTTATGGGTATACACTGATGGCAAAGATATCATCGACATGGCAACAGTGACGAGAGAAAACCAGCGGAGGCTTTTCTTCTACATCGATAAGCTTCCTCTAATGCCTCCGGATGCCAACTTTGAATTTTATTATTCTCATGGCAGATGAGTTGAAATGAGATAAATCAACTCGGTTTCTTTATGAGTTCATCCCAAATTCTGTTCATAAGGTTTGCTGCTAGCTGCATCTGAAGCGGGTAGAGAACTTGAGTGCAAATTGTAAATGCGGTCCAGAGAGAGAGAGAGAGAGGGAGGGAGAGAGAGAGAGAGAGGAGAGGGGTGTAAATAATTTTACTGTTTGTAGTTTGGTATGTTTATATGGATGTTGAGACTTCTTTTTTAAGTTGCTGCACGTTTTGCATATAATCTATGTATATGCTGTATCTATCTGTTTTTTTCTTTGCTTGTATTAGTATATTTTGGGTTTTGAGCGCGTAGAAAGTCCTATTAGTATTAGTATATTTTGGGTTTTGAGCAATCATGTATAAGATGCACCTGCAGTCTGGAGTAGGTGTTTAATTAACTCTCAACAAGAGGTATTCTAATAAATTGTAAAAATAAAATTTTCATCGCCAAGATGTTTAAATAGTAATAAAAACACTTCAAGCTCATTGGAATTAAGTAGATCTCTATTTTAAATTAATTGGAAATATGATAAGATCTTTTTTGGAACAAATTTTCAAAACAGTCTTAAACCAGTTTTTAATTTTTAAAACCGACCCATTTTTTTTTACCAAAATCGACCAACTTTTTGCCACGTCAGCTTAATCTCATTTCCTAATTAGTCGGGGTTGTCAACCCCCAACTATTTAGGACATAAAAGATCAGGTTTAAGGCTTCTAATTGGGGTTTAACAACCTCCTAAATAGTCGGGGTTGTCAACCTCGACTGTTTAAGAATGAGATTAAGCTAACGTGGTAAAAAGTGGGTCGATTTTGGTAAAAAAAAAATGGGTCGGTTTTAAAAAATAAAAATTGGTTTGAGGCTGTTTTGAAAATTTGTTCATCTTTTTTGGGATCGACGGTGATTAGAGAAATGATATGTTGATTTGATATCGTTATATTGATAGAAGTGTCAGAATATAATATAGTATATATGTATGTTTTGTAAACAATTTAAAGAAAAGTAAATAAATATGTTGATACTGATGAAACATATTTAGTGATCCGTAGTTCGATTAGGCTATAGATTTTTTTTAATAAATAACGGTCATAGCTTAATTAGGCTATACTTTAATCGGAGAATGACATTGTTATACTAAACTCCCAATAAGTTTCAGAATGCCTTACTATGTTGTTTTCTGGTTATAATTTATGGGGGTTGTCTGTAAAAATGCAGAAAGTTATTGAGAGTTTCCTACAAAATAAAAAAGTGATGGGCTTAGGGCCTGTTTGGTTTAATAGATGGTAGGAATAGGATTAGGAATCCTATTTTTTTATGGATTCCAACCTAATCTATAAAAAATTTCTAGACAAGTTTGTAGTTTTATGGAATCCTATTTTTTTTTTGCATTCTATGTTTGTTTCACCTAATGGAAAAATAGAATCTCACTTTTATAGAAAACCTACAATTCCTAATATCTAGTTTGGTTCAGAATGATAATTTTTAGGGATCAACACTGTAATAACGGCTAGTTCCACCGAAAGCTCCACCTGAAAGCCAAAACCCCAAAACAAGCCAAAAACGTCATAGACTCGTCACGTTGGTTTCAATAACAAATCGATAATCGCTTATCATTAAGGAGTCTTGATGTGACTTATTATTAAGAATCATCGTATTAGCACTAATCACATTAAGTTCATTACTTTCTGGCACTGATTCTTGAAAGTGATTTAGTGTCCACTTCAGCCGTTACATGTTGGTTGATCAATTATTGTGAATTTAGAACTTTTTCACTATGGGGTTGTTTGGTTCGCTATTATAAGGAGTGAAAAACTCAGAAAACCTCTCCACGTTAGATTTTTAGCCAGCCACGTCAGTTTTTTTGTTTCCGTCCATTTCTTTGTGCCGCTTTGGTTCGCTCGGATGGAAGAGGGAAAACTCTGCTGAAATCGCCGCCAACTAAGATTTTTTTCCCTCTCCGATTTCCTTCCCCAACCAAGTGAAATTGATGAAAACTCTGCCACGTCAGATTTTTTTTCCTTCTCTGCTTTGTTTACAAAAGTTTTCCTTTTTTTTCTATGCGAACCAAACACAAGAAAAATAAATACATTGGTTTCCCACCATTCTTTATGTGCGAACCAAAGCAAAACAATCTATTTCTTGAAAAAGTTTAGAAAACTCAAAACTTGTGTTTCTTTACATGGAATTATATTTCTCTATATCAAGGAAACGAAGCAAACAGCCCCTATAAGAAAAAGACGTACATAATTATTTGCATAAGTCATATTTAAATGGGGTTAAGATCGTATTAATAATGATACGACGCACAACAAGATCCATAACGTCATGGACTATTAGTTAACATACCGACCAAATGCCCAAGAAAAAAAAGAAAAGATTTTGAACTTATAACGACACAGCTTGTTGTCCGCTTGTCATCATCACATGTGTTATATTTTTCAGTTTTATTGTTAAATTAAATTAAATCAAAAATAAATAAAAAAGAAAAGAAAAAAAAGGAGGAAATCTTGAAATTATAGCAGATGAGTTGTGTGGCTCCACATTCAACTCAACATATTGATGGTGTTATATTGTATTTCCTTCTTTTCTGTTTTTTTCTTTGTTAATGTATGATCCCCCCCCCCCCCCACCCCCCCCCCCCCCCCCCCCCCCCGCCCCCCCCCCTCCAAAATTGTGAAAGGAAAAATGGTCAACTGCATATAATCAAGGGTAAATTACACTAAACCCCAAATCACTATTCTTCAGCAAACCCCTAAAACATCTAAAATCACACTAAAACCCTAATAACTATCGGAATTGCAGAAAACCCTCAATAAGTTCCCGCATTTTGCAAATAAACCCCAAACGACATAAGTCCATACTACACGTTGGCAACACATATTAGGTCCTAAATTGTGATTTAACACCTCCATGGGGCTATCTGCAATACATGAAAACTTATTGGGGGATTTTGCACAGTTCCAATAGTTATTAGGTGTTTACTATTATTTTAGAAGTTGCTAGGGGCTTTGCTGAAAAATGTTAAATTTTTTTGGCGTTTAGCGTAATTTACCCTATAATCAATCATCATACGTTATTCAGTGGCAATTATCCCGCCCCTGGTTTGTAACTTTTAAAAATTGGATCACATGTAACCCTTCCCTCCCCTCACTCATGAATTCTGGGGTGTCAAATGCAATTAGCTTGAGGTGCAAATTCGCAAATAATTTATTCTCCGCACGTTGCGGAGTAACAACCTCAGAATTTGTTTGCTGCCCATAAATTTTTTTAGGAGGACTAATATTAGAAGTTACTTAATCTAGAGGGACTAATATTAGAATGTGCAGGTTCTCTAAATAAATTAAAGCCCAATCAATCTCTGCCCTCTAAAAAAATTATTACAGAAAGACCCCAAAGGTTGTAGCTTTTTTCAAGGCCGGGAGGAGCAAGGAGATCTCTTGCCTCTCTCTCTTCCTCCTCCTCTAAAAACACCACCTTTCTCTCTTTCTCTCTCTAAAAACGCCCCATTTTTGTGGAGAGAGAGAGAGAGAGAGAGAGGGATGGGAGAGAAACAGGACAGAGAAGGAGTAATGGCCACAGATTTCTTCTGGTCTTACACGGATGAGCCTCATGCATCTAGAAGGAAGCAGATCCTCTCCAAACACCCTCAGATCAGGGAGCTCTTCGGCCCTGATCCATGGGCCTTCCTCAAGGTTTGGACCCATCGCCTACATTCTCAGCCTCTCTTTTCTTTTTTGAATATATATATATGTATATATATTATATATATACTATACTATATTATAATATACGTGTTATTTTTCTATCTGAGGCTGATCTGGGCATCGGATGTTTTTGGGTCTGGATTGATAAAGACTTGAGTTTTTGCTCGTGGGTTTTCCGGCATTGTGTCGATTCTCTGCGGACGCTTTTAATTCTGACAGGAATCTGGTGTTTGGTTCGAATATGATCTGATACGTTGATTTACAATGTGGGTATTGGATATTTCTGGGTCTGGTTTGATAAAAATCTGACCTTGATGAGGCTTTCTCATGATATATGCGGATTTGCTTCATGGGTAGTTTTGTAATGCGTTGATGGAAATTTCGTGTTTCGCTTGAATCTGAGAAATGCGTTGGTAATTAAGGTGAAACCTTTTTTTTTTTTTGGTGTAGATTGAGTCTGTTATAGATTTCGCAGGTATTGGTCCGTGGGATAACTCTGGCTTTAGATTGAGGAAGTGCAATGTTGATGGATAATTTGCTTATTGGTTATGGGTATGACAATGCTTATAATACCTTTCAACCTTGGCCAGGCTGAAAGCTGAATTGTCAATGTATAGGGTGTGATGAAGCCGAAAGGGACACCTCCCGCATGAATCTAATCCAAACCTGAGTAAAAAACTACATTGGAGGAATAATCTTTATATCCATATGTATAAGTCTAAAATTGGAAATGATGTGCATGACTCTTTTGCCTCATCTTGAAAAAATAATAGATAAGGCTATAAACATATCATAGTCAATACTATGCACTATCTTCGAATGCACTAACTGATTGGAGCGCAATGCTTATGAGTTATAACCACCTTTCTTGGCATTTACTTCATTTCATGTGCTCTTTGCACCAACAGGCCCCTTTCTAAATCTATCTATCAAGCGAAATGGGTCGTAACTTTTATTTTCATTATATGGTCAATTGAATTGAGATCCCTAAACTTGAATCTTGAATTGATTGTAAAGTGAGCTGTGAGATAGGTGTATTAATATGATTTTATTTAGCATGTAAAGCTTGTTAAATTAGCTGTAATTGAACATGCAATGTGTGGTAAAATATCACGTTTTACTATTGTTCTAAAAATGCGTTTTTTTTTCATGATATCATGCATTCAGGATATCAGATTCTATTTTACGAATACATTTTAGAATCTAGTCAAAAGTCTTATATTTCCTGAATCCTCATGATATAGGGTCTAGTTGAAATCTTTTTCTGAAGCCATTTTAAATTTTAGCATATGATATTTGGAGATTAGACCTGATTCAACCTGATAGTGCTCATGATTTATCACAACTCTGTTTACATCTGAAGTTTTATGAATTTGCTGGTGATGCTTTTCTTCATGTTAATTTCTAGAGCTTCCATCCCTTTTGATCCCTCGTTTGATTTAAATCTTCTTCACTGTTTCAGGCATTTTTATAGCAACATCACTTAATCTCATGAATTAACTCGTGAAAACATATTAATGGATAAAAAGAAGGGGTCTATTGTGGATAGACCTCCTGTACTGTCGCCAAATTGAACTTACTACTCATGTAGTCGCGTTGCTGCAGATAGAAACCAGATTAAAAGTTCTTTTAACCCTTTTTAAGCGGTCTATCTGCAACAATATATTTTTACTAGGGGGTCTGTCTGCAACAGTAACTACATGGGAAGTAAGCTCAGTTTGGAGATGATAGAGGAGGTCAATCCACAATAACCCAAAAAGAAACGAAGAAGAAAAAACTCATGAGCAATTCAACGTCGAGCTGCTTCTCCCTTTACTACGGAGTCCTGAAATTTGTTCTCTCTTGCAAAAGACTATTTGGTCACTGTCAATTGGAACTATCGAATCAAATACATCCGAATGGTTTGATGACTAATTTGTTAATTACTTGGGGCTTTCCCACCGCTAACGATATTCCCTTTTTTGGTTGCAGATCACTGTGGTTGTTCTTCTTCAACTCACGACCGCGATTCACCTCCGCAATGCCGGCTGGCTAAAAATGTTAACCATTGCCTACTTCTTTGGCTCCTTCCTCAACCACAACCTCTTCCTCGCCATCCACGAGCTGAGCCACAATCTCGCCTTCTCCTCCCCTGTCCTCAACCGCTGGCTTGGCATCTTCGCCAACCTCCCCATTGGTGTCCCAATGTCCGTCACCTTCCAAAAATACCACCTCGAGCACCACCGCTTCCAGGGCGTCGACGGCATCGACATGGACGTCCCCACCCGAGTCGAAGCCCTCGCAGTCACCAACTCCTTCACAAAATCCATCTGGGTCCTGCTACAACTCTTTTTTTACGCTCTACGCCCTGTTTTCCTTAAACCCAAACCCCCGGGTTTATGGGAATTCACCAATTTAGGCATTCAAATTGCGTTAGATGCAAGTCTCGTCTATTTCTGGGGTTTTAGATCCCTTGCATATTTGATCCTCTCAACTTTCGTTGGAGGAGGAATGCATCCAATGGCGGGTCACTTCATCTCTGAGCATTACGTGTTTCACCCGGAGCAGGAGACTTATTCGTATTATGGGCCTTTGAATTTGATGACTTGGAATGTTGGATATCATAACGAGCATCATGATTTCCCCAGGGTTGCTGGGAGCAGGCTTTATAAGCTTAAGGAGATTGCTCCAGAGTATTATGACAACTTGGAGTGTTATAAGTCTTGGAGTCAGGTTATTTATATGTACATCATGGATCGGACTGTTGGACCGTTCAGTAGGATGAAGAGAAAGGCGTCGAATAATGATGGAGCCGCGAAGAAACAGAAGTAGAAGGCGGCAGTGATGATTGCCTCTGTGATTCGAGATTCTTGATTGGGATTGTTGTTTAAGTACGTTGGTTCGCTAAGGATCAGAAGGGAACTTCTTGATCATCCATTGGTATTGTTTGAGAATCGCATGTCTTTAATTCTTTTCTCGAATGTCATGTTTATAATTTAAACTAGAATTGAACCTGCACTTCTTTTATGCATATGATTATTTATCGTTGTGGTCTGGTTGAGATTTTTCTTGCATATTCTCTTTTGCCCATGTTGATGCAAAGTTTGGTTCATGATATTGAACAAGGAAAATGCTAAGTGTACTGCAAGAGTGTACTACTCGTGTATTACTAGACACAAAGAAGTGGGGTCCTCATAATTTCTCTTTGCAATTTACAAGAAAATGCCCCACTTTTTGTGTGTAGTAGTTATTTTCTCTTTCAAATGCTTGTTTAAAATGTTGCATTATTCCTATATGATTCAAGATTTTCCATTGGTATAGTTTGTTAAGCATGTTGGTTATAGCTTTATTAGGGGTCAGAAGGGAACTCCTATCAGCCATTTGTTGTACTGTTTTCTGAATTGGATCTGTTACCTACATTCTTTTATCAAATGTCATGTTTCTAGTGTAAACTACAGAATGAGGCCTGCACTTTTGTGCAGATGACCTTTTGCCGTTCTGGGCAATCTGAGTTGCTGCTTGCATGCTCACTGTGGCCCGTACCGATGCAAAAATTGGATGCCATGACGTTCAACAGACTGAAGGACGTAATTTAGTGGTCTGCTAACAATGAGAGGACCCATCTATATCATTCTAAATTTCTAATAATCTCAAGAAAGTAGCACAGTACTTTCAAAAATTAATGCTGATAAATTCTGCTTGTTAACTGAGTAACTGTTTCACCAAATTAGACAGATGAACATGAAGAAGAACTAAGGGACTGCAGTAGCTTTTCATTAATTAGACTTCAGTGGTATAGAATGAACAAATAATAGCTTATATAGACAGAACAGTCTAGTACAAAAAACAGGTGATTTAAGACATTGGTCCTTAAATTCGCAACTTGGAGAGGAGAGGCATAAGTAAATAATTTAGGAAATATTTTGTATGCTGCAAGCGCAAATACCGAAAAGTTGCAACTAAGAAATGTTTCATATGTTGTTTGTTGTAGAAAACTAATTTTCCAATGCAAATTTCCTTTTTGGAAAGACAAACTAACGTCCAAACTGACTACGGGGTCAGATAAAACTGGCTTGACAGACTTGGATGCTGCAAATCAAAGGAAATTTATGCGAAGAACAGTGGCTGAAAAGGATTCCTTTCGCGAATTGTTATTCGAAGATTCCATTATGAGGAGGAGTTCAAATCCATTATCAAAATTCTTGTCCAATTCCCGTGCAACGGTTATCCTTCCCTGAGCAGTATCCGACTGAAGAGGGAAAATGGCTGTTCGGATTCAGACAGGTTTGAGGGGATGGATAAGCATGTAGGAGGAATGCAGGAGAGCTTGGATAGTTTTCAGATACGTACTGTTGGCGGTTGTGGTGGTCTTGACGATAGATGGCCAGCGGTCGCAGGCCTGATATGATATCACAATAGCTGTCATCTCTCTTGATACTACAGTGAGAAGAAAATTTCATATGTTGTATGTGTCAACAGTGTGTATAAATGCACAGATATTTCATTTGCTGAAAGCATTAGCATCGTTTTCACACTGTTTGACTGATATGTTTGAATCGCGAAAGATCATTTTTCACAAAAACATCAAGTGATTTTAAATTTCTTATTTCATCGTGTCTAAAGAAATGTCTTCGAAGCACACATTTCTGATTGAGAAAAATTTTGCTCCTTGACAAACAAGCGATGCATACAATTTAGCCATGCGAAGAACTGGCTATGCGAGACTTCTTTTTTAATTTGGGAAGGAATCTGACTACTTCTGCTTCTTTGTAATCAATGGTAGAAGCCTCAATGCATCGCCAAAACAATCGGAGGAATCCCTTCACTTGAAGAAGTGGAAGCCTGAACCTCTAATTTGAGGAATGCTCCTATTGCTTATAGCATGAGCCTGGCCCTCTCGGGGCCTCTCGACCAAGTCCGTCGAGTGGTGCAGCGGGAACCCCTCTCTGATTCAGCAAGCACCGGAAATGAGCCAATCTTCCTGCGATCAACTCTGGATCCTTTGCCAGCTTTTCCAATGGACTCCACAACCGTTCTGAACGACACAAGAGATGCTCGACGTCAGCATATTTTTCTATGAAAAGTGAGAAAAATGCGATAGAGTGACTTGAAGTTAACGATCATGTTCCTTGCTAATGCCGTATTTAATGAAACTTTTTTAAATGAAGAGTTACTTATGTTGCACTAGCTGATGATGGTAAGGGGAGGATAACCAGGACAGTAGATAAGCAAATTGCAGGACTATATATATGCCACTGAATAAAGAACTCAAACTAAAAAGAGCATGCTTGTACTTTTTGTTGCTCTTTTGCTTCTGTAGAATATGATAGAATGACAATATGTAGAAGAGGAAAAATAAGGAAACACCTTGAATCCATCGTTTTTGTTGCCCTCAGATGAGGAGATATCTCAGCAATGCTGAAGAACAGCAGTGCATAAAACTAACATATTTGAATAAGTTTCAGGAAACAATCAGAGCTATGCTGAAAAAGATTTAGCATTAAGATTTTAGCAGTTGAATGATAGAAACATATAGAAGAAAGCTCATTTTTCTTAGAATCCAAACAGCATCAAGGTTGGTTAGCAAGGTCAAATCGCAGAAAGTACATCTACTCAGAAATTATTTTACGCAGTAAGAGATCAACCTAAGCCAAAAAAGTAAGGATCCAATGAGAAATCAGTAAACATTTGAAAAAGAAGCTAACACTTCGGTTATTGCATAGCTTAGTATCTTCCTGTATGATTATTGGGTATTTGCTATAGAAATAACTTAAAAACTAATATATTACCTGCTGCAGCTGCAGCTCGTGGCCAAATAGTTTGTTGTATATCTGATGCATCTATGTGTTCGCCCCACATGCACACCTCACCACCAATAACCAACTTCTGCTGTTCAGGTCTAGAGATGTTCACAAGAGGTTCATTCATATAAAACCCTTGCCATGTTGCGTCTAAATGATCCAGGTACCACTTATCCTGGTTGCTCACAATGCACCTTAGCCCAGCAGCAACTACCTTTTCAGCAACACCGCCACCGAGCCTTATATAATCAACAAGAAATAGTTGCCAGTTATAGGTGAATTTTCATTACTCTTAGTACTCGACAATTGTTACAGAAAATGATATTAATATATTTCTCCCACTTCAATTAATTCTACGATAGTTTTGTAACATATGGCTGCTGAAAAGTTTCTTGAAAAGTAACCAAAAAAGAGCTCTGCGTGACCTTGAACATTTGTAGGCATGCCCATAAACACCCACAGGAGCCTAGTATCTCTCATTTCTCAACAGCTGAACACTGGTGGCGGGCGAAAAAATATGGCCATTTCTGCCGTAGACAATTTTCTATTATATATGACATCTATTCAGTTAACTAGGCAGTATTGGGCTTGGAAAGACATGATTAGTGAAAATAAAGGAACCAAATTTGACCATGCAGTGACAGGCTATGCATATCATAATCCACTGGAACTTATTTTTGTACTCCCTCTAAATAATTTCCAAAGGTTTCAAAATCAACTAAGTACTGTTGTTGTTTTTCCCTCGTAGTTTGTTAAACTCCATGCAGGTAACAATTTTATTTGTTCCTTAACCCGTTCAAAACTGTAATTCGAACTTAAACATTACCCAGTTAGCCTAATAACGACTTTAGAGAGATCGCACAAAATCATGTTGCTAGTATATGTCTTCCTGGGCTATGTTTTTAGGAGTAAAAGACTTCACTCTGCTTGAATCCATATTTAATTTACATAGTAAACTTTCAGTACAGCGACAAAAAAAAAAGAAATTCTCCACAAAATATGGAAGAATTACAAATTTGGTAGAAGAATATTATGGTAGAATATCATGAATGCTTGCATTATATGCCGATTTAATGGTGATTAGAGAGAATAATGAAAGGTGATACTGATGATTGGAGAGAACCATGGAATGATAAAGTGACTTCGACAACGGTAATCAGAGAATCATGGAATGCCATGGTTCTAGCTCAAGCCAGCATTTCATAATAGGCTTTGTGTTTTCTACATGTGTAATGTGCCCAAATCAATATTTTTTCCCCTAAACATGAGGTTGTACCTTGGATAAAAAACGCATGCTGATGGATTCATTATTTCATTTCCTGCTAAGCGTGTAAATTTTCACTGGAGAGAACTACAGTAAAACGTTTTTCTTCCTAAAGATAGCCAGCAAGGAGATTGCAACCAGCTAATCTATTCCAGGTGCTAGCAAATCAAATGACATGTACATTTCATTGAAAAGAGAGTATCTCTGGGGATGGAAGGGAAATTACATAAAGAGGAAGAAATCAGAATAGAGGACTAAATACAGAAAGTAAGCATCACTGTACGTACAAGTGGTTATAGCTGTGCAACTCGCAACTAAATTATTTGATCCAAGAGCCCAGTCATCATTTTAGGTCTTTAACTGTGAAAAACAAATTATTTTACTACCCTAACAAATTCCTCATGTTTGTTTTTCAAATGCCAGTCCCATGAGTGGCTATGTTTAAAGGACAGTACTAATCTTCGTATGGCCGCTGAATGGACAGCAGGATAATATATTTCCAGCCAAATACTTTGGCAATATTTCCAGCCAAATACTTTGGAAACATATCTTAAAATTTAGTGTACTTAAGAGAAGATACCAGATAATACATATGATAAGGGTATGCCTTACATCCTTTGATAAAATTGAGATAGATGAAAGAAGGAACAACACAAAGTTAAATATGATATAACCTATATAACTGGTGAATAGGGCAAAGATCTTATACCCAGGTGTGGAGCATGCAAGAGTGAGAATGAGTTTTTGAGGATAATCCAGACAGAGCCAAAAGCAGAAATTAGTGAAGATCAGAGTATATTACCAATTGTGCACCACTGTTCGAGGATTCAGTTTGTTTCCAAAATTGTTGAAAGTCTCCTCCCTGCTCCTCGGGAATAAAAAAAATATGAGAAACAAACTATAAAGAGAAAAGGACTCCAGAGGAAGTTTCCCTACCAATTAATGACCTCATATCCATGTGATAATGCAATTTTCTGAGCTCGTAGGACGAAATATTCATAAGCACCAGATTCATCCATCTTATGCTGCTTTAACCTGCACAGAGTATTTGGTAAGACATTTGAAATTAGAAACTGGCAATATGGATCCTTTGTGTGAGGTGCAGAGTGTTGGATATAAGACTAATTCATGAAACGAAAAGGAGCACCAGCAGTCAATTCATGGTGTTCAAAAAATTATCACATTTAGAGTCTGGTTTTTTTTCTTTTTCTTTTTTTTTGGCGCAATTTGTGAAGTATAAAATTATTCTCCAAAAGCCATTGTGTGAGGAAACTGTGCTGCGTGGTGAATGATAATAGATTTCTCTAAATATCCAAAGGAGAGAGGACAAGTTCAATCCGCACTCTGTCATTAAGTTCCCAGACGTAATAAAATGTAATCTCTAGTTACTAGGTCGATGATTTACTGAGCAATCATTTTTTATAGTTTTAACCTCTTGTGTGTGTGTGTGTAGACTTTTATGCACTAATATCAAGATGAAGTTATATTTGGGTGCTTAGGATTTTCCTAGAACTTTAAGGACCATTAAAATGATGATGGACTGCTTAATTTGTAAGTTAAACTGCTAAATTCTAATATCTTAAATTACATATAAGAAGCAGCAATACAAACTCGTAATTAAAAACTTCATGGAAGCATCAGAAGAGAAAGCTTCTTGGCCTTTGACCTTCAGTCAAGGCATTTGAGATGACAACGTCAAAAGTCAATGGTTCTCAATCTAAACAGCTCTTGGTTAAGTTTGCATTGATGGAACTTGGAACTAGATTCTGCTAAATTCATCTATGTGTAGCCCCCATACTGATATAGTGTGTTACATCTCTCTAAGTTGCTAACTTTTAGCATTTATGCTTGAGATACTTTGGTCCCTCTGCACTACTGATTATAGTTGTGTCAGTAAAAGATACCATTTCTATGAAATCACTTCACTAACAGGTTGAAAGTTGAAACTTGGAGACATTATTGATGTCTACAGGACTGCAGACTTGTATTAGGATTTTGCTGGGAAACTGTGAAGCTATATGATGAGGATAGTCCCATCTCCAAATGCTTTTGATTTCATCCTTTTCAGTGGAATATGACTGTCGCAGAAAGAAGGGTACGAGTTTAATAAGAAAGATTGGGTCTTCTATGGAAGAAAATTTTCTATATTTTGAATTTTTAAGAAAAAGGATCTTGCCTTATTTATTAGGTGTCTATTTTCGCACTAAAAATTTGTTGCTAGAAAACCAGTATTACTGTTTTCTAATTGTCCAAATATAAATGGAATCATTTCAAGAGGAACATACCATTCCCGTACATGAGGAGTTATTGTCCAACAACCTGAAATTGTAATAAGAAAAAGGTGCTTTAGAAAAATTTGCATCACATGTACGTTATTTCTGGTATCAAGACTAGAAATATGTGTTTTGAGTGCGAAAAAAGAAAATGTTTGTCCCAGTGGAAATATGAAATTTCTGAATAAAATGTTAAGCTTGCTCGATAAACGTTATACACCCACAACAAGAAAAGATGAGCTTTGACTTTGAAAGAATGATCATATAACATGGTATTGGGGTGAAAGTTCTCAGTTTATAACAATTTCAGTTTATAACCTTTTCACTGACAACTTAACTATATTATAGTATTAATATTATAAAAACAAGGGCTTGATTTTTTTCCTGCTTGCATCTGTGGGAGTGTTGTGTATGTGCATGTTGCTGTTTGTGGGCGTCCATGCTCACCCATTATGTATAACATTCCATGCTGCGTGAAATGGTTTAATTGGAACTCAATATTTAACCTTCTAGAAGGAGTGATTCATAGTTATTTGTAAGTAAGTATTCAAATAGTGAAATGTAACCTGAATACGTTTGAGATTCCTCAAGATTTTATGTCTTGGTTCCAAATTATAATGCTTTCGCTTGACGGAATGACGCCATTACTTCTTATCCTATGCTGATTAAAGTAATTCTAGTGTTTAAATTCAAATTCCCTCCCCAACCCCCCACAAAAAAAAACACACTCTCTTTCCATGTGGGTTTAAAGTATAAGTTACAGAGAGAAATGAAAAATATCAAAGGTAGAGAGACCTAAATGAGAAGAATGGCATAATTGTCCAGAATATTGTATGGGGACCTTCAGTATGAGTCTGATGACAACTAACCCTTGAAAGAGGAATAAAACGGATAGCAATTTGAAAGATTATACTCTAGCGGTAGCAATGAAATTTGAAAATGAACTTAAGAATAGTTTACTGTACATCTCCCTATTCATATCTTACTTTCTGTGGAGAAAAAAAATTCACCATGATTATAACATCGACATAGATGGCAAAACTCACAAATTCATGCGCTCATCAGCCGGGGGGCGGGGGCGGGGGGGGGGGGGAGGAAAAAAAAACAACAGAAAGCATAATTAACTGGAAAGTTAGATTTGTTTCTCTCGAAAACAGAAAAAAGGGAGGAAAAAGGTAAACATAAGACTTACTTGTATTAACTTCATCACCTCCCAAGTGAACAAATCTGAACTTAAAGACCTTGCTAAAATCTGAAATGTTCAAACAATAAAGAAATTTCTTTCAAAGGATAATAATAGTTCACCAGAGAAGTCATACTTTTGAACGACAAATATACTACAGAAATGTTTCTCATGTTAAGATGGCGACTTGATGTAATACACAATACACCAAAAATATTCTACAAGTATACAAGTTACTAGGAAAGAAATTTGACTCTGTTGCAACAACCAAAACTACATGATGGTCACCACCAAAAATGATTTACACTGTTCACGTATATGGTAATGCTATGTAGAAAGAGTGACTATATATAGAGGGTTTGATGGGTATGAGGTGGCGGCTCCTTTAGCAAAATGAGCTACCAAGAGATAGATTGGTGAGACTCACCCCTTTTCATGTGACAAGTAGGGTGGGCCTCACCACATGACTATCTTTTTGTAGCTCATTTTACTAAATGAGTCACCACCTCATACCCATTTTTTCCATATACATGTGTGTGCCCATGTGCGCGCCTGTAAACCACATCAAATGGTTCCGGGTTGAATGTTCTTCAAATAATTGAATAAAAGGAATCGTATGATAGGTGGATTTGCACTATTCCTACAGTTGTTATCAACAAGTTGCAATTCTCTCATAGCGGAAATTGCGAAAGGATGGTCATGATTGCTACATGACAGAGCCCGCTTTGCATGATACTCTGAATTTTATTACATATATCCTCTCCTCGGCCCTCGCTAAGTGGATGCAACAAATCTTTCTGTACCACATAAATCAGTTGATTGTGTTTTAGTATTTATCTTTCTTTACTATTCAATTTCCCCGGGTTTTCCCTAATTGGGCAGTCTTACAATTCCAACGCTTCAATGTGCTCATGATCGATGGTACAAGGAAATTAACTATTATTAATGCATTCAATTAGCAGCTGATTCCATTGACACAAGAGTGTTGTGCATTAAGCATTACATGAATATCGATCTTAATTTCACAATGGATCAAATACTTTTGGGAGGAGAATTCATCAAGTTTAGAAAATTCATGTATTTATATACTAGCGATCTGGCTAGTAACTAACAATAATTTTCCATGAATCACTTTGTAGGTTTCATGTGATATGTTTGAGTGTTTAGGTTTTGGCATGAGTGCACTATATACAGGTTAAAAGTTTCCTTTGACTTCAAGTGGGACAAAAAATTTACCTGAAAGGATCCCATCTATCACTTTGAATGTGGACTCCTTACTAACATCCAACGGCTGTTGACAATCAGTTGATGGCCACAAATAAGGATAACCCTTACCCCTGTAAAAGAGAGTTGTGAAAAAACTTGAAAACCTTTTTTGTGCTGTAAATGACAGGATATTCTAACTCATAGAACTACAATAGATATTGAAACTATGGAGTTTAGGCTCCAAGCTCAATCTTCAATGCATATATCTTATTGAAACTTTAGTCATGCAAGGTTTTTGTTGTTGTAAATGGTCTTAGGCAGTGATCACTTTATATTGTTTCAGTTTCCACTGCGTATTCATGTTTTGTATATTGTTCTGGGCAGGGCCGGATGAATGACTTTCGGAAAGTGGTGTCACAACATAATAAGCTAAAAAGTTTGAACCTATCCTTGACAAGTTTACCCAAAAAATATTGTCGAAAAATTAGGATTAGCAAGGTTAAAGATGCTCTAAAGAAAATAAAAAGTCGAAGAACCGTAGGACCGGACGATATCCCTATTGAATTTTGGAAATGTCTTGGAGATATAGGCTTAGGATAGTTAACTAAACTATTTAATAAGATTATCACGACAAAAAGAATGCCGGATGAGTGGAGAATTAGTACGTTGATACTGATATACAAGAATAAAGGAGATATACAAAGTTGTTCGCATTATCGATGTATAAAACTCATGAGTCATACTATGAAACTTTGGGAGAGGGTAATTAAGCAAAGACTAAAAAATGAGACAAGTATATCTAAAAATCAATTTGGTTTTATGCCCGAGAGGTCAACTATGCAACCTATACATATTTTGAGAAGGTTGATGAAGAGATATAGAGAAAAGAAAAAGGATCTACATATGGTTTTTATCAATCTAGAAAAAGCTTATGATAGAGTGTCTAGAGAGGTAATGTGATGGGTGTTAGAAAAGAAACATATATCTAGTATATATATTAATGTGATTAAAGGTATGTATGATAGATTAACAACTAGAGTAACTAATAATGGAAAGACTAAACCATCTTCAATTATCATAGGTTTACACCAAGGGTCAGCGTTAAATCCTTATCTTTTTACATTAGTTATGGACCAACTTACTAAGCACATTCAGAATGAAATCTCATAGTGTATGTTATTTACCAATGATATAGTGTTAGTTGATGAAACTAGAAGATGCATTATTTCTAGAGTAGAAAAATGGAAACAAGTTTTAAAATATAAAGATTTTATAATTAGTAGAACAAAAATAGAATATATAGAGTGCATTTTTAGTACAACTAGGAAAGGAAGAGAGCCTATGGTATATATTGATGGCAAAGAAATACTTAAAACTAATCATTTTTGCTATTTAGAATCAATCAATAGGCATGATGGTGAGATAGAGGATGATGTTGTGTATCAAATCAAATCAAGATGGTTGAAATGGAGGTATACTTCAGAAATCTTATGTGATCGTGAAATACTAATGAAACTAAAGGAAAATTTTTATAGACCGGTTATAAGTCCAACTATGTTTTACGGGTTAAAGTGTTGGACAATTAAAAACATGATGTTCAAAAAATGATTGTAGCAGAAATGAGAATGTTGCGATAGTCTTGTGGGTATACATTAAAAGATAGGATAAGAAATGAGTGCATCCATAGTAAATTAGATGTTGCTCCTATTGAGGATAAAATGAGAGAGATTAGATTAAAATGCTTTGGTCATGTACAACGGAGACCGCTTAGTACACTGATTAGGAAAAACAATAATATTAGAGTTAATGGGGCTAATTCTAAAGGTAGACTAGAATGACTTGATTAGAAACAACTAAGAAGAATATGATTAGAACTAACTTAACGGAGGAGATGACATATAACAAAATGGAATCGAAAAATAGAATTCATGTAGCCGACCCCAAACATTTTGGGATAAAGGCTTGGTGGTTGTTGTTGTTGTTGTCGTCTGTGAAGTTGTATGGCATTAGAAAGTGAATGTAAGAAAGCGAAAATAACTTCTCTAGAGTTTAGAATTTTTACTATATCCTATGGGTCATAGAGAGGAGGAACTTTTTGTAAGAGAGACTGCAGATGATCTTGTCACGACTACAAATTTTGAAGGTATATTAAACTCCAGCTTCTGACTAAATTTGGAGTAATAAATGTTTCTCACAACTCAACACTACTGGCCATGAAGCAACTAAGACACTGAATATAGTGAATGTTTAAATTAGTTAGTTGAATCCTAATTAAATATGCAATGTTTCTAACACAGGTTTTCAAAGATAATCATAATTCATAGGTCCTTTGGCAAAGTGGTTTCACAAGACACCACTTTGCCAAAGGTAATCCGGCGCTGATTCTGGGATACTGATACAGTGTATGGTAGCGTGGATGTATAACAGGATCTGATTGAGGCTTTGGCACATGCATGGGTATTTTCCCACCCTGTGTTTACAGTGCCGGCCAAGTTGCATGCCTGTGTATGTGTGAGGCCACACAGATGATTTGCTTTTTTAAGGGATAAAAGAGTGACTTTTCAAAACCGCGGAGGAGGGGGTGGCGCGAATGATTCTAAGTAGTTAGGGGGTCAACTTTTCCAATAAAATAATAGCTAATGATGGTAAACTTAGCTAGTTAAATGTGCAGTTCTCTCCAGGGTTTTAAGACCTCATCCTAATGAAGTCGATTGATGGTGGTACCTCATTGGAAGTCACAAGTTAAAAGCAAGACTGGAACACAGATTCTTCATAAGATCAGCAATGCAAAACAACTTAAGAGAAAATTTACCATGACAATGCATGACCAGGCACATCAATCTCAGCCAAAACATTAATTCCTCTCCTTTCTGCATAACTGCAAGATTTAGAGAAGTCTGTAAAAAACTGATCCAGAGTAAACCACTTAAGTAAGAAAAGCAGACATATAGAATGAGGATTCATTTACGGTATGAATAGGGCATAGAATTGGGAATGGCGCATTTAGAGATAATCTACTATCATTATGTTAAATAGTCAACTTAGTAACGAAAAGAAAGCAGTATGGTAGGACACAATAGTATTCCTCACACCAAACATGTTGAATGTAGAAATTGGAAAAAAATGCCCCTTTTAACTTCCCTCTCTCCATTTCCCCTCTCCTTTATTTTTTACCTTCTTTTTTTTCACTTTATTTTGATTGGGGTGCTCCCACAAGCCATGATAAAATGGTTAATTATAGTTAAAAAAAGAAAAAAAAACAGCACACTGGGGAACAAACACTTACTGTACAATATCAACAGCATCAGCTATAGTATATCGTTCTACGGAACTATATGCACCATTCCATAGTTTGGGATAGGAAGGAATTTGAAGAGGAAAAGATTGTGTATCCACAATATGCCAATGCAGAACATTCTGTATAACAGTAAAATATAGTTAATTAGAATTCATATACTGTAAAAAAAAGCATAATGCAGAGTTCATACTGAATTAATTTGTATATAGTAAAATCACTCCCAATCATCTGTAAAGTAATACAGGACAATAAATGTACAAATTTCTCAAAAGTTGCAACAGTCAAAACTGTTGGAATTAATTAAAAGAATGAGTTCTTTTGCAAATATGATATTTTGAGGGGTACATTTGCATTTTTTCCTTCCTTATCTAACTCTGTAACGCTTCGTTTCATTATCCTCCGTGTTTTCCTTTTCCGTTCTTTCCTATTTTCTTCAGAGCGGAAATCTCTCCCCTCGATAACGTCGGCGTCTTCTCCGCGACAGCGGAAATCTCTCCCACGGTAACATCGGCGTCCTCTCTGGCCTCATCAACGACAACCGGAAAAACTCTCAAGGGCTATAAAAGGGGATATCAAAGAAATATGAAAAAAAACAAGAAAAGAAAAAACAGTGAACAATTCTCAATCTCTCGCTCATAATTCTCTACAATATTTTGATTTTTTAATTTTAATTTTGGGCAAACATCCATTGAGCAAGAGATCAAAGTTTCGCAGTAAACTTTGGTGCCGGCTTTCTCGGGGATTCTTACCGCTAGGCGTAGTCGCATAAAATCGTCTCTGCGAATGTGACGACTATTATTTTAGGGTAGTGATCACACGATTACCCCTTCTCAGGCCTGCGTTTTTCTAACCCTCTTTCGAATTCTTTTGATTATTTGCAGTGTTTGTTTTATCTAACAATCTAGAACAATAGCAACATTATATTCATTCTGTTTCAAAGATTCAATCTGAAATTTTTGTTCTATTAATTTTTGCTCTGTCATTGTTTTTCTGTGCCTAATTTCTAAACCAACAATTGAATGATCAAGTTCTTGATAGTTTTGGATTCTTCTGAAGCTCCTTTTTAAAAAGAAGCCATAGATAATGAAATTAAATCTATTATAGAAAATAATACTAGGGTTTTAACTGACTTACCTCCAGGATGTAAACCAGTTGGTTGTAGATGGTTTTTCAAGAAAAAATTAAGACCTGATGGAACCATTGAGAAATATAAAGCTAGACTAACAGCAAAAGGGTATACTCAAAAAAAGGGTATTGACTATTTTGATACATACTCCCCTGTAGCTAGGATTTCAACTATTAGAGTCCTTCTAGCCTTAGCTTCTATTCACAAAGATGACTATTTACCAAATGGATGTTAAGACCGCTTTCTTAAATGGTGATCTCGAAAAAGAGATTTATATGGATCAACCGGAAGGGTTCATAGCCAAAGGTCAAGAAAGAAAGGTCTGCAAATTGATGAAATCTCTATATGGGCTTAAACAAGCTCCTAAACAATGACATCAAAAATTTAACAAAATCATTATAGAATATGGTTTTTCTATCAATGAATTTGATAAAATGTGTTTACTCAAAAGTTATTCACAATGATTGTGTTATCTTGTATTTGCATGTAGATGATATTCTCATCTTTGGGACTTCAATCGAAGTCGTTCTAGAAGCTAAAAATTATTTATCAAATCAAAGACTTTTGACATGAAAGATCTTGAAGAAGCTGATTTGATTCTTGGAATGAAAATCTCCAAAACTTCTAAAGCCATTTCTTTGAGTCTATCCCATAGCATAGAGAAAGAACAAATTTTCACTGTAGACTCAAACCAACTTTTAATTACCAAAATCGACTCATTTTTTTTAAGTATTAAAATCGACCCACTTTATACCACGTAAGCTTAATCTCATTTCCTAATTAGTCGGGGTTACCAATCCCGACTGTTTAGGAGGTTGTTAAACCCCAATTAGAACCCTTAAACCCGATTTTTAATGTCCTAAATAGTCGGGATTGACAACCCTGACTAGTTAGAAAATGTGATTAAGCTTACGTGGCATAAAGTGGGTCGATTTTGGTAATTAAAAAAAATAGGTCGATTTTGGTAATTAAAAGTTGGTTTGAGTCTACAGTGAAAATTTGTTCCACAAAGAAAATGTTAAAAAAATTTGATTTTCATAAGTGCAAACCTGGAAGTACACCTTATGATTCCTCAATCACCTTGAACAAACATGATGGTGAGTCTATATCCCAACATAGATATTCACAATTGATAGGCTCTCTTCTTTATGTGACAAATCAAACCAGACCTGACATTGCTTATGCAGTAAGTAGACTAAGTAGATACACTAGTAACCCAAGTCAGGAACACCGGAATGCATTAGAAAGAGTCTTTAGATATTTGAGAGGTACAACCGACTATTGTTTTAACTTATTCTGGATACCCTAATGTGATTGAAGGGTATAGTGATGCTAACTGGGTCACTGATTCTGACAATGTAAAGTCTACTTCTGGATTTATTTTTATGCTTGGCGGTGCTGCTATATCTTGAAAATCTTGTAAACAAACAATGATTACCAGAAGCACCATGGAGTCTGAACTTATAGCTTTAGATTCTTGCTGCTCAGAAGCTGAATGGTTGAAAAACTTTATATCTGAACTCCCTTTTATGTCTGGACCTATTCCTCCTGATATAGGTCTATTCACACGGACTCCAGATCCACTATAGAACTTTTAAAACAAAATATCATCAATAAAAAGTTGAACAGACATCCGCAGATAAGATTTAAATCTATGCAGAACCTTATGGGAAATATGTTGCCTTGGATTTTATAAAGTCAGAGAAAAATTTGACAGACCACTTGACAAAGGGTCTATCTAAGAGTGTAATCCTAGAATCATCGAGGGGAATAGGGTTAAGCCCATAGTAGAGTTCACTAACAGCGGGAATCCAACCTTTGATTGATGAGTTATTCTCATGAAAAAGGTTCAATGTGGTAGAAACAAGCTAGCTTGGTGAGCTCGTGTGGAGCACTGACTTTCGGAGTTATACTCCTTTTGTAGTGTTGGATGCATTTATGACTTACACCATGTTAGTTACTCCCTCATTCCTATGGTGACAGTGCTCTTATGATGTGACTGGGAATGATGAGTTCTACTCTTAATAAGTCTAACCTTTGTGGGGGTGTAATATCCAGTCACAGTACCCTTGGAGTGTTATGCGCAACGAAAATTTCGATAGAGTTTCTGGTGCACAATAAGAGAGAAAGATCGCAATAAGAATCCTCGTCTCACCAAGGAAATAAGAATCTGAAGCGAATATCTCAACAAAGTGAGATATCAGCTCTTCCTCTCATCAGTTCTAGGACTGATATGTCAAGGGAACCTAATAAACTATTACAATGGTCATTGTGATCTCTTCACGCGTCCACAAGCGTGGTGGCCCCCAAGCCACGTTCACATGGAGGACTTATCTACGTAAGAGAAACCGTGACGGTCGCGATTAGGGACATGGGGCTGAGTCCTAATAACTCTCATGAGACGGTTATTGTGAGCATGGCCATTATCGCTCCTATCTGCTCGCTCAATAAATGGAAGCATATTATGTGTGCTTTTGTTAATTTCTGATCAAAGGGTCTAATTCAATGTCTAATTCATTATGTCTTTCAGATTGCGACACATGTCACTAAGTAAAGATTCAAAGCCGAAAGCTATCTTTGCCGAATTCATAATATGAGGTTGCCCAACCTATATTTTGTTACCATTATCATTGTTGTTGTTATTATTATTCTTTCATTCCCCAGAACTCAATCTTTTGGGGGGATTGTTGGAATTAATTAAAAGAATGAGTTCTTTTGCAAATATGATATTTTGAGGGGTACATTTGCATTTTTTTCCTTCCTTATCTACGCTTCGTTTCATTATCCTCCATGTTTTCCTTTTCCGTTCTTTCCTATTTTCTTCAGAGCAGAAATCTCTCCCCTCCCGATAACGTCGGCGTCTTCTCCGCGACAGCATCTCTCCCGCGGTAATAACGGCGTCCTCTCCGGCCTCATCAACGATAACCGAAAAAACTCTCAAGGGCTATAAAAGGGGATCTCAGGAAAAAATGAAAAAAAAATAAGAAAAGTAAAAACAGTGAACAATTCCCAATCTCTCTCTCATAATTCTCTATAATATTTCGATTTCTGATTTTAATTTTGGGCAAACATCCATTGAGTAAGAGATCAAACTTTCACAGTAAACTTTGGTGCCGGTTTTCTCGGGGGTTCTTACCGCTAGGCGTAGTCGTATCAAATCGTCTCTGTGAAGGCGGCGACTATTGTTCTAGGGCAGTAATCACACGATTACCCCTTCTCAGCCTGCGTTTTTCTAACCCTATTTCGAATTCTTTTGATTATTTGTAGTGTTTGTTTTATCTAACAAAAACTTCTAGAAGTCTTTGTATTTTTCTTACCCAAACAAAATAGCACTTATTTTAAGAAGAAAACAAGATAAGCTGGTTAAATTCCTATAGAACTTTTAAAACAGAGAAAAGGCTTTAAAAATCTTTGGTAAATCTACGCTTAGATAGTTCATGCATGTACAACAGCATGGTGAAGAAAAGATTACAGGCAAATGAATTTGGACACAATGTGTGAATTCCATAAGTTTTGGTCAAACAAAAATCAAGAGTTGCAAATGGAAGTATTATGCTAACAAGCATTCATTTCACATTCAAAAGACTCAAAACCATAGCGGACTCTAGTTGAAAGTTGCATACCAACTTCGAATAGGTCATAGAATCAATAACACTCTTTATAACTGGCACAGGAAGATAATGTCGTGATGTATCTGCATCATACACAAACATTGTAACACATGGTATGTGGTTATTAGATCAAAATGAAATCAATGCAGACAATGTTCTCTTTGGATATCAAAATGAATAAATAGAGGGGTGCTGGATATTTCATACTATTTAACAAAAAGATACTTTTAGCCAACATTTAAAAGCACTCTCCTTTTGAATCGGGTGCCAGCAAATGCCATTTATGAAAGAAACTGAAGGGTAGCATGTCATTGGTAGGATTATTTGATAAATGTACAAATAGCACTTGCATCTAAGTGCAAGGTGCCAGAAACATTTAGTGGAAAATATAATAAAAAATATTTTATACATGAATTAACAATATAGTAAATATGAATAATTGATTATTGAAATAACATTTGCATATACTGCTTTACAAAATGTGTAGTATGCACTTTTATTTTTAAAAGCCTTTCTTTTGCTGTAGTAGTTTCATAAGGAAACTTACTTAAGATCTACAAGAAAGTAATAAAGAAGTGTTTAGGAATACTATAAGTCTATAACACAGGTGTGAGTGAAAAATATACGAAGAAAAAATATATTCAAATGGCTCACCAATTAAAAGCCCTCTATAAGGAAACCTAGGGCGATCAATGATGGTCCAGGGAGCCAAAGAAATCTCAATAGTCCCACTAGCAAGATTAATATCGCACAATTGGCTGAACGTCTGCAGTAATAGATGTTTATATTTCCACAACTGATCTAGTAATAAAAGGATGCAAATTTTGCCCTTGATGAGTATAACTAACCTGTAATGCATGAAGTGCTCCATAAACTGTCTGTGCCTGAAAAAAAAAAAAGAGAATGTAATAAAAGAAGTTGTATATCTCACTAAGTTAATTTGCCTCTGAAGTTATGATCATACAAATTGATATAAGGAGAAATGATCAATACTGACTGCCTAAATTCTTCAACAATCTCCAATTTCTGTTTCTATAGTAAGAGTTCTTTTCCTCACCTAGCAACATTTCTTCTCCGTCATTTATATTCATCAAAAGAACAATGAAATGAAGAGGATGTTCATATAATTGCCACACATGCAAGGACCAATATCAAATTTTAAATTTGATATAATGACTATCATTGATGATAATAGGATCATGGCATCATAATAGGATATATGAAGAAATAAAAAAAATCAGTAACTATATGTCCTGTACCATTGTTGTACCCATGAATAGCCAAGATATCATCAACTTCCAGCTAGCACTCAGTGGTTCGCTGTATGATTTTTAGTATATACAATAATAAGACATCTAAAAACCAAACTTTCTTTCATAATGAAGATGAAGATTCCAAGAACAAAAAAGCCAATGAAATTCTCAAAAAAGACAAAAGATCAAGGTCTTGGTCTACCAAAAAGCATTGGTAGATAAAACTTAAAATGTTTTGTCAAGAAATGAATTGAAAAAATTCTCTGTAGGCGTCAAAAAATACCTATAGGTGTCCGAACACGGCTCGAGACAGAGAGAAGACAATAAATGTCATCATTTGAGTCAAATAGGATCATTCAAGACCGTATAGAAGCTAACGAGCGCATGAAGCAAGTCAGCGAGGCGTACAAGTCAACAAAATGACAAAAGACGCAGAACGACGAAAAATAAAAGTCCGGAAGGCTAAAAATGACTAAGTCTCGAGCTCCCGCGGCCCCGCGGGACGCGGGGACACCATTTGATGTCCCGCGCCCCGACGGGACACTATTTGGTGTCCCGCGCCCCCGCGGGACGCGGGGACACCACTTGGTGTCCCGCACCCCCGCGGGACACCAGAGTCTGCCGCGCGCGCCAACTGCCCGAAAACATGTTTTTTTTATATATTTTCTCGGGATTTGTTCGTTCCAGAGCTTCCCAACTGATTGGATATCATCCACAAACATGATTAGACCGTTGTCAACTGAAGATATGATCAAATCTCTCATTCTTATCTAAATACCCCGCATCCGGAGCCCTATAAATATAAACCTAGAGCCTCCTTTCAGAGGGAGTGAATTATTATCAAGACGAGGAGGTGTTGCCAAGTTGGAGAGCAATGGAGCACAAATTTCAGAGGAGGTTAACAGATCTCGGCGAAGTTCTTCAGCATGAAGAGGGAGAGTTCGAAGGATCTGAAGCCCCGTCCGTCGTTCCTTGAGATTAGGCTTAGTCTTAATCTCGAGAAGAGCTACTGATTTCGCTTGGTCGATTTCAGAGCTTCAAGCGAATACTTCCTTGGTGAAGTAGGAGCTCTATCAATTTTCCGTCAACCGGATCCGATCCGTAGGCGGTCCACGGATAAACCCCGTCACTGACAAAGATCCCGCGAAAGCAATGGTCGATAAACACCTGTTGTGTGTTGTTTGAAGAAATTATAATCTTATATTTTCATTGTGTAAGAAGATCTTATAAAAGGATCGACTTTTTATTTATTTGAGTTTATTGTAACGGCTAAAGTTGTAATAGATTCGATGACAATAAAAACAACAATTTCTGACCCAAACATTCTCAAAAAATGATATTTAAAATGCAGAAAACTTCACAAAAGGAGCAACCGAATTGTTATAACCATCAGTCTCTATTTTATACACCTTCTTGGAAACTGTTGGGTAGCATTGCGTACATCAATTTACACTAAAAGCATCTTACCCTTCTGTAAAACAACATAAAATGTTAGTAAACTAAAAAACTAACAGTACCAACCTGGATAAGGGCATATATGGGATTTCCAGTCGCTGGAACCGACAGTTTGTAGGATTCATCAACGTTGTAGTTCAACTGCGCATCAACCAACAGAAAAAAGTTTTAGATTTGCGCGACCGAAAACCCAATAAGGGGCTATTGAAGTTTATAAACAGTAATATTTTGTATCGTGGCCCGAAAAGTTATCAAAATTTCGGCTTTCGCCCATGACAAAAAAATCCTCAATTCCCCATGTAAATGAGTCTCCATTACCGTATCTTCACCATGCAAGCTACAAATTTTGACAATCAAATTGGTACGACGCATGCTCTCACCTCGTCATCGGGGGAGAGGATGACGACACGGACACCGGCGAGAAGACCGGAGCCCGAGGGGCCCCCGTCGACGGCGTGGCCCGCTTTGATCTCGTCAAGGACCCTCGAAAATGCGTCCTTCAGCACCCCAGACCCATCGGCATACCTGCTCCCTTCGCTCCTCAGCTCGAGCCCTTCACCCAAACGCACGGCCTTGCTGCCTCTGCTGGAGAGGCTTCAGGCGGAGATCCCGAAGATTACGAGGCAGATTTGGAGCAAGGTTAGTCACCTTTTTTTTTTTTTTTGCATTTTCAAATTGCTAGTCCTGACCACTATTTGATATTTCAGGGACAGTGACCAACAGTGAAGACGAATTCCGTCCTTTTAACAGATTGACCCCGCCGGCCTCGGCGCGGGAACCCAAGAGGAGGAGGATCCCGAGCAAAACACCCAGCGAAGTTGCCATTTTTGATGGGTTGGAGAAGCAAAAAGGAGGCAGCTTTTTTATTGCATTTTGGATATTTAGGTCGAGGGAATAAATTTTGGTTCCCAGTCCAAAAGGAAGGAGACAGGATTCTCCCCACTCTCGAAGAGGCCGGGGCTATTCTGGGAAGGAAATGGGTATTTTGGGAATAGCAGCCGAAGACGGTGAGAGCCTTTTAATGGGTACAGATTCTCTGAGATCTGCGAGAAGACGTGGGAGGGATTTTACAGGGGCATTACGGGAAGAGAAGTCACGTGATCCAACTAATCTAAACTAAAAAAAAACATTAGAAGTTGTAATTATTTTGGCGGGGGGGTGGGAGCCTTTAATGGGTACAGATTCTCTGAGATCTGCGAGAAGACGGAGGAGGGATTTTACAGGGGCATTCTGGGAAGAGAAGTCACGTGATCCAACTAATCTTAACTTAAAAAAAACATTAGAAGTTGTAATTATTTTGGCGCGGGGTGGGAGGGAGGCGTGTTGTCCGTTGCTGTGTTTGGTTACCGGCTCCCCATCCGTATCCCTGCTCTCTGTGAGAGTTGGTTGGGTCGGTTTTTAAACTACTCTTTTGTCAAACCGGGTCGAACCGGTTTAGATTTAAAAATAAACTGAACCAAATCAAATCGATTTCGATGCGCTCGGTTTGCTTCGTTTGGCTTATGTCTAGTCATGTCAAAATTAGAGAATAATTAGCTGAGGAACAATACCCTTACTCCTTTAAGCATCTCGCTCGTTTTGTATCCGGAGTTCAAGAGAAGACTCGTCAAAACGATTACTCTATAATATTTATCAACTAAGATGCGTAAAAATATTACTGTAATTTCCTTTCGCCTAGAAAGACCATGACTTCTTGACATTTCTGTTGAGAATGGCCGGCTAATCGATTTAGTTATTTTGAATTTCAAAATTTTGAAAATTAAATCGAAGATATAATTTTCTTAAATTGAACCGAACCACCGAAATTCGGTCTGTTCGACCGGTTTAATCGGTTTGCACCTATTTATGCTCACCTCCACCACCACATGAGGTCATTAGTTTTCATTAATGATTTTGATATTTTTTTGAACAGTTGTGTTATTTCTATCAATGTTTTGGTACGGATGTGAGAATGATGGATGGAGGCGGACCTTAATTGTCTGCTAATAAATATAAGTGCACTCATTTTTATCATCATCATTCTAATTAATAATATCAAGAAAGTAGCACGGTAATGATGTTCCTATTAGCACTTTCAAAAAGTAATGCTGATAAATTCTACTTGCTAACAAAATAGGAGAAATTTTAAAAACTGACCCCTTTATAGCTTTATTCAATAAAATCGATCCATTTTAGACTTATTTACAAAAATCGACCCAGTTTTAATTAGATCAAAGGATTTCTTTCTAATTAATCGGGGATGCCAATTCTAACTCTTATTTGGGGGAATAACTACTTTGAAAATTTCATAACTGCTTCACCAAATTCAACAGAGATGTGTTCGATATGAAGAAGAATTAAGGTTCTGTACTAATAATTAGGATTAATTTATACATTATAGAGCGTGTTTAGTATGAATGTACGAACTCTTACGATTACTGTAGCCCTTAGATTTTACTGCTTTGTTGCTTTCATTTGGGCTATTCGTCTCCTATTTATCCAAGTAAAAGGTTGTGATTTCTTCATGCCGTGTCTGGCTTCTACCCCTCTATTCAAATGGGAGAACCCAAGTTTTACTGTTCATGCTACAGTAAATATTAATACATCGTTTTAAAAGGAAAAATATTGTAACAGAGGCGGGAACTATAGTGTTCTTTGAAAATACTATAACATTAATACTGTAGCACGGGGTATACTGTAATAATTTAAAAACGCGTGATGCTGTAGCAATTCAAAAGGAAAAATATTTTGTACCTACCCTCCTATCAAATCAAACATTAAAAGAAAATCATTTGATACTATGAACGTCTTTCACCTTTAATGGTATGGGTAGAGCCCTTTAAAAATGTTGGTGGAAGATCACTTTCTTTACAGAGTGGCGATATCATCCTATACACAACAAGAGTGGATGACATATTTCACACAGGGTCATGAAATTTATCGTGAGACATTGAGAGTTTCATACATTGATACAAAGTTCTAACCACACTTGGGATATTCCATATCGATTGTACTGATTTAGAATTGATAGTATCATGACCTGTGTCGCTATCTCCGCCCCCGATATGATCTATAGATCCAGAAAGCAAAAGAAAAAGTTGGGCGACAGAATAATAAGAGACGGTTCAGGAAAGTTATGAATAAATACTGGATGATGATGAGGAAGCACAATTATGCTTCCCATGGTTTAGAGGAAGCTTGCTCTTTAGAGTGTAATGAAGCAACTCGTGCCAAGCATAAACCTTTAAACATCAATGACAATTTCTGCAATACTATAAAGCAGGGAGATCAGATTTCTCGCCTTCGTTTTCTTTATCTACTAAAATGCTATACACGTAACAATTTCATCATAGTTAATAAAACAACCAATCTAACATTTAAAGCATGTAATCTCCTCCACAGAGCACGATAGTACATTCCAAACTACATGATACGTATGTACACAGTGAAATATCATGGAACATCATGAGGTACCCCCAAGTGAACCCTTTGAAGAGACTTAACCTCTGCTAACCTGAAGGAAACACAGATCTATCAATGGATTTGTGCAAGTGATACATGCAGACGATTGTTAAGAGTAATATTGATTACCATCACCTTTTCTTTTATTCTCGTGGTCCAAGAATCATTACGGACCGCAGGATGCGGATCGATAACATATGGGGTGTACTGCACCTGGTTTCTGAGGAGTGGGAGCCTTGCAGGTACGTACTCATCGTCGCTGTCGTAGAAGCTGCCCTGGTCTGGACCAAGAGCTCTGAGAACCATAGCTAGGAAGATAGAGAACGCCTACAATAAGTATAGAAGGCATGATGGTTGTTATTATGGCAATCTTGTTTATTATTCATGAGGAGAAATGAGAGTAGAAGGTATAATTCACAAAAGTTATGTGAGCAAAATGACATGTTTAATTTGCATTTTAAGAGCCAAAAGGTATAGAATGAGATTTGTAAAATGATATGTAGTTTTTAGGTAATTACAACAACAAGAAAGCCTCTATCCCAAACTTTTGTGATATGCTACATGAATATTATTCTTCCATCCATTATGGAAGATCTCCTCTGTAAGTTAATTATTATCATATCCATCTTAATTGCTTCATCAACCAAGTCCTTTTGATGTATCTCTAGTCCTCTTTGCCACATTAACCTATCCTCTTAGCTGATTATAGAACAAAAATTCAATCATATATCCATACGCTTATGGCTTTTTATGATTTAGCTTATGATACAAGGCTGTCAATTTACATGCCTAACCAGGCTACGAAAAGCCACATAGACACTGAGACAGATGGTACGACCAATATATTAACACTCGAGGGAAAATATTGCTCTGGCAGGTAAAAGGCTAAAAGCTCCTAAGAAGAGACGGGGGAAGAAAAAATTTATGCAATTTCAGAGTTGTTGCACTTAGAACCAATTACTTAGGTATATTTGGCGAGGGAAGGAACAAATCATGAAGATGCTTTCTCTCATGCAGAAAAGTGATAAAAAGGAAAAAAATAATTGTTTCTCCTTGAAAGTATTCAAGTAAAAAATATATCCGCATTTGTTCCCAAGCCTGTCACGTCAATCAAAAGAGATATAAGTGACCAATAAAGGGACGATCAATAGTAAGAATAATGGGCTTAATAGACTTGATAGTGTTTTCCTTAAAATTGTTTGAATAATAACATACCTGTACACCAACGATACCCAAGCCAATCCATTTGCACATTTCAAAGTTTGATTTCACAAAATTCTTCAACTCGTTGAATCTCCCTGTATCATCCTTTGGGAAATCCTGATGTCGGAATTTAAAACCAAATTTATAACTACATAATTTCGTAGACATGTGATACGACAAAAATGACAGAGCAATGGAAGATATCATGGGTACCTCTTCCCAGTTCCTATTCAAAAATATGTCTGCGGTTACAGCAGCCTCCAGCATAATGAGCAAAAAGACAAATACCATGTACTATATAGTTCACATCAAGGTTAAGGAAAACAAGTAAAATTGTCTTTCTCAGGTTAAAAGTTCCCATAGACAGTAATATGGTACCTTACCTAGGCCTTAATTATACTCGAGAAAAAAGACACACTAATCAATGAATAAATTGAGTTACTGGGGTGAGAACTTTCATTTAAAACTAATGCTTGCTAGGTTGGCTCAGTGTCAAACATCACCAATCCACAATTTAATTAGTAGATAATATAGAACTCTCTTGAACATAGGATAGAATTAGGCCTTGAATTTCTGTAAGAGTATGTTGTCATATAGTTATTGATAGAGTTATGTCTCCTCCGAATTTTCAACAGTGATGTGTCTATCCATTGGGTTGCAAACATCTCACAGCAATCTAAAGAATTACCAATTTGAAAATAATAAGATCACAATTGTACAAACTTATGAAACAAATCAGTGCGAAGAGTAATAAGTCATTGGCCAAGTATGATATCTTCTTGATTGAGTATATGACATGCAATAAATTAGCCGAGTAGTGATAGATGGTATCGTGACATTTGACATCGAAGAACCTAAGCTGTTGACAACTTCATCACAAGCATCAGCTATGCCTTCTGGGTCTTGTTTCAAGCAGAAGACTTCATGGAAGGCATAGATGGAAATTAACCGGAAGCCCCCAAGACTTGTTGGTCATGTAGTTTAAAATTTTGCAACCAAGGAACAATTCTCCAGAAGTCCCCTAGACTTAGAAAGAAGACGGACTTAATGTCAATACAAAGAGGCACAGATGAGGCCCAATGGCCAACAGAATACATTCAACAAAAGGGAGGACCAAGCAACAAACTGAATCAAGGAGCAAAGTCGCAGTATGATCTTGCAAGTGAACTTCTAGTTCATCAGAATCAAATACGATACTTGTTTGCAATGTTACATTAAACGCTAGGCGCTTCTAGACGTCGGACTTGGCGCCCAGCATTTAATCGCCTAGGCGGGCGCCTAAGCGGTTTTTGGGCATTTTTATTTTTATTTTTTTAATTGTGATACTTGAAGATAAATATATATATACTCAATCAAAGATGCATAAATACTAAAATACTAACACTATTAACTAAATTGTTTGGTTTACCAATTACAATAGCTCTTTATATGATAAATACTAAAATACTAACACTATTAACTAAATTGTTTGGTTTACCAATTACAATAGCTCTTTATATGATTATACTTCTCAACTCAAATTATAAGTTCATCTCAACAGTAAAAAACTCATTCTCAACTCAAATTACTGTTAACTTTTAAGTTACTGTTAAGTTGAAGTTAACAATAAACTTAAACTTAAGTTTACTGTTAACTTAAGTTTACTGTTAACTTAAGTTTACTGTTTACCTAAACTTAAGTTTACCATCAATAAAAAACTTAATATTAACTTAAACTTAAACTTAAGTTTACTGTTAGCTTAAACTTAAGTTTAACTTAAAATATTAACTTAAACTTAAACTTAAGTTTACTGTTAGCTTAAACTTAAGTTTAACTTAAACTTAAACTTAAACTTAAGTTTACTGTTAACTTACACTTCTTAAGTTTAAGTTACTATTGTTAACTAACTTAAATAGATATTTAAGAAGTTACTCTTTACCTTGTTAGTAGTTACAGAAATCGGGGGAGCTCGGCAATGTTACAGAAGGCGCAAGGCAGACTAGGCGTTTGAGCTAGCGCCTAGTGCCTACACCCCTAGGCGTACGCCTAGGCGCTGCCTAGGCGTTTGACTATTTTTAAATTATTTAATTATAATAATTGATAAAAATATGTATTAAATTCATATAAATTTTAAAAAAAAGATAACAATCTTAGTTCCACAATAAATCATGCATACTTAGATACTAAATAGCCAAAACAATAATTAACAAGACTAGAGCCTAAGATGTTTTTTTTTTATTTTTAATTACAATAATTGATAGTGAATGTCAATGTTAAGAAAGCTTAGATGCCGGACTGGTGTCTAGACGGATTTCTTTCTTCATTTAAATGGTGATCGATGAGGTTTTGCTGAAGGTCGGAGGAGGTAGTGGAGGTGTTCATATTTGGAGGTTAATGGAGTTTTGAGGACGTATAGACTACAACACATAAAATTACAACCAATGCCTATAGGGTGTAATCCACATAAGCAGACAATGCTCCCCTAAACACTCGTAAAATCTAGGTGGGCAGCCTAAATACTGCCTAGGCGTTAGGTGCTAGTTAGGCGGCCTAGGTACCGCCTAAGCCTAGGCGTACGTCTAAGCGGACTAGGCGGAGGTTTTTTAAAACAGTGCTTGTTTGGAATAATAATTGCAAAACATTATCGATTAAGGTTATTTTTTCCTCAAAGCCGTGAATAATACTCAAAAAAGTGTTAAGGGGTTTCTCCAAAAGCTAAAAAAATTTGCACTAGATTCACACTCCACATATTTCTGGTAGCAAGGTAGGAAGAATAATTATGACTAGAGAGAAGGAACAGTGGGAAGTGTTGAAGAAAAAAAACATAGCATATAAGTTGAAGCCTTCACAACACTTTTTGTTTGTTAGTAGGAAACATAGCACAAGAGTTCATCGAGTGCAACCTTAGTTCTTCAATCTGAACACAAAGTTCGCCAAGAAGATCTAGAACAAGTTTGCTTGCAGAAACATGAATAATCATGACTAAGTTGAAAAGAAAACACTGGAAAGTGTCTAAAGATTACGAGGTTCTGACAAAACAATTTTTCTACTGATCAAGAAGGTGTTTGGCCGGGCTTATTCTTATAAGCTTTTAAGCTGTATTAGTTTTGATGGCTTTGGCTTTTACTATAAGCATTGTATAAAAACTTTTTTTAGTAGAATAATAATTTGTTTGGTCAAACCTAGCTTATCTAAGTGAGCTTATAAAATAGTTTTTGATAAGCTGGGGTACACCACCTTAAAATGGGAATTATAAGATGACTTATTTGATATTTTACCAAACAGGTAGATATGAAAAACCAAACTTAAATGCTAGTTTGACCAAAAAATAAGCTCCCCCAAACACCCTCATGAGTAAAAGAAGAAGAATATAGAGGACAAAACTTCAAGAGATCATCAGGAAAATCCAAGCACCCCAAGAGTATCAACTGTAAATATTGTCTTAATACAGTAGAATGCAGAACCACAATTGTCATAATCTACAGAAAATGTTAGTCTTAATCAGAAAAACTAGCAGAAGTGTTTCTTGTAAAGAAGGAGAAAATTTCCTGGTTGCAAAAGGATACACAAGAAAGGCAATGACCATTAGTGGTTTCTGCAGCAATATGACCAGAGCAAGTTATCAAACACAAGGAAACTCCAAGGCCAAGGAAAGTGTAGATAAACCTGCATGTTCACAGATATCATGGAAAATTCAGATTAACTGGTCCAGAAACATCATTTGTTTCCTTAGCTCCTATGACAAGGTCTAATTTTGAATTTCAAGAGCATAGTCATCTTCTAAAAGATGGCAATATCAGATTCCTAGACTCTGATATATCAAATGCTTATCATGTATATGTCTCAAGCTATAATAGAAATATGTATGTTAAATAGTACCTGGACCGCAGTGGACGTTTAGAACAAGAAAATTTCAATTTCTATACTCATACATGATAAGTTTCACTGAATGTATATATGCTTATAAAGACATATTTTAATTGGTTTAGTCATAATAAAAGGATAATTTTAACTTTGACGGAAGCATAAACACATTAAAAAAAAGTGAAGGGATTGAAATGAAAGAAGATTGTATAATGAAGTTGAATACATTCAACAACAAATGTATTATACCAAGGCAATTCCTGAAGTCTAAATACTATTTCATTGAGGTTTAACACTAGTATCTACTACCTACAGTGACAGGCTGACAGCAAACAATTAATGTACTGGAAGCTGTTAAATATGAGTGTAAATGGACATTTAAAATATCTGAATTGGATGGATTCAGATATAGAAACATATCGGACAAATATAACCAGGGAATTCCAGTGTCTGGTTGGAGTTTAACATAATTAATTCACAAAGGTGCCAAATGCTGAGTAATGCATTTGGTGCTGATAAGTAGGCAGATAAATGGATAGAGAAATCTCCAATTTTGATCGATTCAATATAGAAATTTATCTGGCTAATATAATTTTTAGGAGAACTCCAGAGAGTCAAAATATGTTTAACTGGAGTTTAACACTGGTCTCCTGAGTGTCAGAAGAAATATATTGGAAGCTGATAAGTATGGATGTAATTGGATAAAAATATGCAAACTGGGCAAGTGTTAGGTCCCCAAAACAACATATCATGCAGGATTGATATGTACATGTATGTGTACGCATACGCGCACACACGAAACATATACTACACATTATATAATTACTAAATTTAGCTTAATGAAAAATGTAGCTAAAAATAACATTATATAGTTTTATGTTATACAAAGGGCTTTACACAGAAAGGTGGCAGATATTTGGATATTAAACATGCAAAAAGTAATTCTGATAATTTACAATTTCTGAAAGTATTCACCAAAACCAAATCTGGTCAAGATTCTCAACATCTGTTCCCATATTGAATCAAATACAGAATTCAAATTCAACAAGATAACAATTGATTGTTACACGATAGGCAGTTCAATGGGAGCCTAAAGCAAATTATGAGAGTTCTCTTTTAATAAAACAGCTTAGAAAATATGCATGTACATGACAGATTCAAAAGTTAAAACCAGTTTCTGTTTGTTGGAAATTTGAAGTAAAAAGACAATGAAAGAAAAATTGACTTGTATTCCTCTCAAAATCGATTACAATTTGGATTCCGATTACAAAAGAGAGGAGAATGAATTTGATTCTCCCCTTTGTTTAATTCTGGGTTCTTCACGGTGGCGATGAGATGCCTCCCTCGAATGCTCGCGTCGAGTTTGCTTCTCGTTGACGATCCGAACGTCTTGATTCACTGGAACGATGTCTTCTCCTCACGATTTGACGCTGTGGAGAACTTGCGTGGCAAGTTTGAAGATAACTCTTGACGAGTTGATAACTCTGAACGAGTTTTAGAAGAACTTGCAGAGCAAGTTTTGAACTCTGATCGAGTTGATAACTCTGACGAGTTTTAGAAGAACTTGCAGAGCAAGTTTTGAACTCTGATCGAGTTGATAACTCTGACGAGTTTTAACTCTTGAAAAAGAGTTGATTTGAACCGAAAGTTCGTTATAAGCCAAGGCCGAATAATTTCAAAGGCTTCAATAAAAGCCTTCCAAAATGATTCAAGAGCTCCTTCAAGTCGCTGATCTCCAAAGCTCGCCAAAAAGCCAAAAGCCTTCTCTCCCAAGCCAAAATCCCAGCCCGAACTCAGTTGAGTTTTGAGGTATTTATAGGGGATTAAGGGTATAACCGCCCCCTTAAATATCTCCTTAATGGGCTGAGTGGGGTGTAACTGCCCCCTCTTAAACAGCTCCCTACATCGTGGGGAAGACGGTTTTGAAACAGTACTGTTAGTGTTTTGAACGAGTCAAAACGCTGAAAACAGCGTTCTGGGCCTTAACTCTGCGTCTTATTGATGAGACGCAGAGTTAGGCACTTGCTGGGAGTTGAAAACGCAAGGTTCTCTTGCGTTTGGACCTAAACTCTGCGTCTTAAAGATGAGACGCAGAGTTGGGCGCTCGCTGGGAGTCGAAACGCACAGGCCGCATGCGTTTTAGAGATGAACTCTGCGTTTTAGGCTAAAAACGCAGAGTTGGGCCTGTTTAAAGGCTGAAAACGCACAGTTGTGCTGTTTTAGAGATTAACTCTGCGTTTCTAGACTGAAAACGCAGAGTTGAGCCTGTTTAAAGGCTGAAAACGCACAGTTGTGCTGTTTTAGAGATTAACTCTGCGTTTCTAGACTGAAAACGCAGAGTTGAGCCTGTTTAAAGGCTGAAAACGCACAGTTGTGCTGTTTTAGAGATTAACTCTGCGTTTCTAGACTAAAAACGCAGAGTTGAGCCTGTTAACGGCTGAAAACGCACAGTTGTGCTATTTTAGCGATTAACTCTGCGTTTTGATGTTGAAAACGCAGAGTTGAGCATGTGCGCTTTGACTCTGTAATGCAGAGGCGAACCTTAGGCGGGCTTGGCGGGCTTCAGGCTGAGTTCAATGTTCTGACGAAGTCCAGTCTTGCAGACGGACTTCAGAACACAACTTGCTACGAAGAACAGGTCATAACTTTCAAACCGCACGTCAGAATTGGACGAATTACATATGAAAATCGGCTATCTCGACGAGACGGGGCCATCCGAACCAAGCCGAAGGCTTCGGTTCGCTTCCTCCGTTTGGCCAAATTCCTTACGGTTTGAGAGATATCTGCATTCTAATATGAAGAGACCGTCAATTTGTAGTCTCTTTTGCTAGAGCTTTGCACAAATCGTCCTCTTGTAATCTTCGTCTTGGCTTCTTGAAAATATGAGAGTCGTCAGATTATAACTCCCGATGTTGATTGTGAAGGCTATTGAATTGGAGTTTTCATCAGTTGTCGTGAAGGTCCTCAAATTGTAGCCTACTGGAAGTCGTCAGATTGTAACTTCCATCATCGGTGTTTGATGGGGGATCAACTATCTATTGTGATTTTTAGACAGCCTACACAAATCTTATAGATAAAGAAAAACCACAGAAAGGAAATTAGAATACTTTCAATAACTAAAAGTTTGAACAAAAATTGATAGATTTTAGGCAACAAGAGGAACTCTACGTGAAAATCCTCAAATTGTAGCTTTCTGGAAGTCGTCAGATTATAACTTCCATCATCGGTGTTTGATGGGGGATAAGCTATCTATTGTGATTTTTAGACAGCCTACAGAACCCCCTCCAAAGTTTTCGAAAGTTCGCGGTTGACTGGGACGAATTTTCGGAATACTTTGGATCTCAACTCTGATCTTGGACCAATAAAAGAAACACATACAACCAACGAGAATCTTTTTGTAGATTAGAGAAGATAAGAACAAAATCCAACCATACCCATTTTAGTGAAGAAAAACAACAAAAACCCAACAAATTACTACAAAACAACATGTTAGATGCCGTCAGACTCTATAGAAGCAAAAGGAAAACAACAAAACCAATGATACCAAAAATCTAAACTTAGCAAAAATAAAATCTAACAAATGGAGGCTCCCAACTATGTTTGTAGTTACACACATACTATAAAAATTAAAAAAAAACGAAATGAAACAATAATCTAAATATATTAGCATGCCTGCCCCCAACAAATGGGCATCAAAACAAGACAAATGAGCAAGAACAAAAAACTCTCAACCAGCAACCATGTCATACCTTTGAATAGAATCACTCCTAAACGATTTCAGCGGACAAAATATCAGAAATAAAGTCGATTCTATCTCTCAGACATTTAAATTCCTAACCCAGATACAGACTCCCCCAAATAACGAGTTTCTAATCTTGGAATCAATTCCCTCTGCAAGATGCAAGATTAGTGGGTTTTGTCAGAGGTGTATTGTTAACGTGACAAGAATTTGGAGTGATGCAAACTGAATGCATACTCTGTGGGGATGATGATCGTCAGAAGTGTAATGTTAACTCGACGATGTGAAAGATTCGTTACTCTTAATCCAGTGGATTCCAAGTAACCAACCCCCAGTCTTGATGAAGACTTAGCAGGGGAATAAAAAAGAGGTAGACAAGGCACATCACCTAGTGGGGCCCTATCCATGAAGTCTGAATAGAGTCACATCACCAGGTAGGCCATTATCTGATGAGTTTGACTATCAGAGGTAACTGTTAACATGATAGTTGTTGGACCCGCCATCCTACTGAAGAGGATTGACTTCTGTGGCCGTAGTATCTTTCCCTTCTGACTGGGAAGAGTAAGCCTGGTCCAGTTGCTCAGGAGAAGATTGGGCTTGGTCTGATTGCTCAGGTTGATCCTGCCTACTTGGTTCTTCAGCTTTGATCCTGGCAATAATTTTTTGAGCATGCTCGCCTTGAGAGATTAGTTGTCTCCAGGAACGGCATTCTACAACTCCTATTCGAGCTAGGAGGTCGGTTTGTAAGTTGTGTCGACAGGTTTGTACTAGGGTAGACTGTGTCATACCTGTCGGACAACGCAAAGCCATATTTCGAAACCTTTTGACGAAGGCTTTGACTGATTCCCTCTTCTTCTGCTTAGTAGCGAGAAGGGTATGGATGGAGACTTCTGTATCCTCTTCAAAGAATCTTGACAGGAAGAGTCTCTCTAGATCCGCCCACTTTTGGATACAGCCCGCAGGCAGTTTCCTGAACCATTCAAAGGCAATTCCCTTGAGGGTGCCAATGAACAATCGAGCCAGTATGGCATCGTTCGATATTATATTTCCAGTCTGTGACTTGAAATGATAAATATGTTGGTTCGGTGATCCCGTGCCGTCAAAAGTTTGTAGCGTCGGGACCTCGAACTTTGGAGGATAAGGGGCTGCATCCCATTCGGCAGGATAGGGTCTGATAACTCCCTCATCTTGGAGCTCGCTTCTGTTAGCAATGGCTTTAAGGCGGGCTTCCAATTCTTCCATTTTGGCAGACTGAAGATTCTGCTCATTCTCAGTCTCTCTTCCTTCATCAGAGGAAGATTCCAGGCTGTGGGCTTCTTGGTCAGAAGCCGCATCATCAACCACTTTTCCCTTCCCTTTGCTTGTGTGAGGTCGGGATGAAGACGCTTTTCCTCTCCGGGAAGATTCTTGCCTAAGCGGCGAATCTGTCTCTTGAGATTTGGCCTTGTCTGCGACGATTTGAGTCAACATGGCCATGAGTTCATTGATGGCCTCCTGCTGAGATTTGAGCATGGCCTCCTGTTCATCAAGTCTCTTTGAAAGGTCTTCAGAATGTTCTGCCATGTGGATGAAGCTCTCATGCCCAACGAAAGAGCTTGATGATTGGGACTCCGCAATGGCTGAGTGTTCGTCATCGGAATTAGTTTCTCTGGCCAAACTCCGATAGTTGACAGGGGGAATGGCTCCTGTTTGCGTCCGAGTGCGTTGGTAGACTCCTTCAAACTCGTTAGCGATTTCTCTGACGCTTGGAGAATGATCTGTCTCTGACCCGTCGGAACTAAGGGTTGATGATCTCCCTCTACCAACCATGTTAGAAGTGACTCCAAGGTATTCAACCTCTAAAGTCTTCTTCCTGTGATGATGTCGTCGATTATTGAGCAAAACGACATTCGTCGGTCGGTTGAACATCGACAGCAATTCCCGCAAGTCAGAGACTTGGGATGAACCTCTCACAGAGCGTGAGGGTAAAGATGGAACCCCCTGTCCATTAAAGGATGAGACTGGCTCCTGGTGAACATGGATCTTGAGTCCACGTTGATCTTTTTGAACACGACGAATCGCATCGTGTTCTGAAGAAGAAACACGAGGGTCGTGTTCTGTTTTACTAACGCTAGACCGAAGTCTGCGTTTTGTTGATGAAACGCACCTTTGCCGGTTGCGTTTTTGTTGGTTAACGCAGTTTGTAAGTCTGCGTTTTGGATCTTGAACGCACTCCTGAGAGTTGCGTTTTGGTTCTGAAACGCACTCCTGAGAGTTGCGTTCTGCCAAATCAACGCAGTTTTGAAGGCTGCGTTTTGATTGCACAACGCACCACTGAGGGCTGCGTTTGGCATAAACTGAGCCCACTCCTTTAGAGGTAGGGCTGCTCGAGTAATCTCGGCGACTAAAGGAGAGGGTTTCCTTTGGCATAGGAGCAACCTTTGGAGCTTTAGTCTCCTTGGCACCTCTCACAGAGCGTGAGGGTAGAGATGGAACCCCCTGTCCGTTAAAGGATGGGACTGGTTCTTGGTAAACATGAATTTTAAATCCATGTTGATCATTTTGAACACGACGAATCACATCGTGTTCCAAAGAAGGAACACGAGGGTCGTGTTTAGCTTGATTAACGCAAGACCAAAGTCTGCGTTTTGCTAGTGAAACGCAGTCCTGCGATCTGCGTTCGGATTCAGAAACGCACTCCTGAGAGTTGCGTTCAGTTTGTGAAACGCACTCCTGAGAGTTGCGTTTTGGTTCTGGGACGCACTCTTGAGAGTTGCGTTCAGCCAGATCAACGCAGGTTTGATGTCTGCGTTTAAATGATATAACGCACTCCTGAGAGTTGCGTTTGAGTTCTGAAACGCACTCCTGAGAGTTGCGTTTAGCTGGGCTTTTGCAGAGCTCATGTTGAGGCTCATAAACGCGGAGTTCGCGTTGATTGGAGGATCGGCTCTGGAGTCGTGCCAAAGTCGAGACTTCTCCTTTAGGGAGGGGACTGTATGAACAGTGCAACCCCCATGGGAGATAGTCTTTAGATGAGTTGGCTACAACTGGAGCTTTAGTCTCCTCGGAAACTTTGTGGATCTTGCGCATAGCCTTGGGGCTAAAGGATCCGGAGGAGAGGGCCTTCTCAAACTTGGCTTGATCGAACTCGATGATCAGAGTTTCAACGGTCGTTCCAGTGAGATGAACGTCGGATTGCACCACCACTTCTTTGTCAGAGAAGCTAGTCCCCAGCGGAGTCGCCATCTTTTGTTTGTTGGAAATTTGCAGTAAAAAGACAGTGAAAGAAAATTTGACTTGTATTCCTCTCAAAATCAATTACAATTTGGATTCCGATTACAAAAGAGAGGAGAATGAATTTGATTCTCCCCTTTGTTTAATTCTGGGTTCTTCACGGTGGCGATGAGATGCCTCCCTCGAATGCTCGCGTCGAGTTTGCTTCTCGTTGACGATCCGAACGTCTTGATTCACTGGAACGATGTCTTCTCCTCACGATTTGACGCTGTGGAGAACTTGCGTGGCAAGTTTGAAAATAACTCTTAACGAGTTGATAACTCTGAACGAGTTTTAGAAGAACTTGCAGAGCAAGTTTTGAACTCTGATCGAGTTGATAACTCTGACGAGTTTTAGAAGAACTTGCAGAGCAAGTTTTGAACTCTGATCGAGTTGATAACTCTGAACGAGTTTGAACTCTTGAAAAAGAGTTGATTTGAACCGAAAGTCGGTTATAAGCCAAGGGAATGCTCTTGTTGCCGATCTTAAAGATGATCTCTTCTGGTGCTGCCCAAAAAAGAAGCCAAGAGCCGAGAGCCAAAAAGCCAGCCAAAAAGCCAAAAGCCTTCTCCTCCAAGCCAAAATCCCAGCCCAAAAAAGAAGACCCGAACTCAGTTGAGTTTTGAGGTATTTTTATAGGGGATTTAGGGGTGGTAACTGCCCCCTTAATTAGCTCCTTAATGGGCTGAGTGGGGTGTAACTGCCCCCTCTTAAACAGCTCCCTACATCGTGGGGAAGACGGTTTTGAAACAGTACTGTTAGTGTTTTGAACGAGTCAAAACGCTGAAAACAGCGTTCTGGGCCTTAACTCTGCGTCTTATTGATGAGACGCAGAGTTAGGCACTTGCTGGGAGTTGAAAACGCAAGAGGTGAACTCTGCGTTTTGGCATCTGAGACGCAGAGGTGAACTCTGCGTTTTGGACCTGGAACGCAGAGTTGAGTTCTGCATGAACTCTGCGTTTTGAGTTTGGAACACAGCTACGGCCTCTGCGTTTTGAGTCTGGAACGCAGCCACGAACTCTGCGTTTTGAGTTTAGAACGCGGGAACGACCTCTGCGTTTTGAATCTTGGATGCAGAGGTGAGCCTTAGGTGGGCTCGATCAGCTTTAGGCTAAGTCCGATGTTCTGACGAAGTCCAGTCTTGCAGACGGACTTCAGAACACAACTTGCTATGAAGAACAGGTCATAACTTTCAAACCGTACGTCGGAATTGGACGAATTATATATGAAAATCGGCTATCTCGACGAGATGGAGCCATCCGAACCAAGCCAAAAGGCTTCGGTTCGCTTCCTCCGTTTCGCCAAATTCCTCACGGTTTGAGAGATATTTGCATTCTAATATGAAGAGACCGTCAATTTGTAGTCTCTTTTGTTAGAGCGTTGCAAAGATCGTCACCTTGTAACCTTCGTCTTGGCTCCTTGAAAATATGAGAGTCGTCAGATTGTAACTCCCGATGTTGATTGTGAATGCTGTTGAATTAGAGATTTCATCAGTTGTCGTGAAGGTCGTCAGATTGTAGCCTTCTACGTGAAAGTCCTCAAATTGTAGCCTTCTGGAAGTCGTCAGATTGTAACTTCCATCATCGGTGTTTGATGGGGGATCAACTATCTATTGTGATTTTTAGACAGCCTACAGTTTCCATAGATGCACAATGCATAGGAATTTAAAAAAATGAGCGAGTTGGAACACCTTGAAGCTCAATTTCTCTGTCTCATGCTACAATCATAACTGGAGGTAACTGGAGGATGGAGGCTTACTATGCAGTAGCACAGAATTACACTTTGATTCCAGCAGAATTTACATTTAGAAGAAAAGAAATAATAACTGAAAGACTGGAAAATGAAAGTGAAAAAAGTTTGTAATGAAGATAAAAAACAAATGAAAGATTGCTACCGCTAAAAAAAGGTGGGATTAGTCTCCTGCTTATGCCACGGAATAAACAAAAGATATAATTTGAAATTTCAGATCCAAATTATTTAACCAACACAACTGGATGTGCTACATTTTATTATAAAGAAGCTAAATGAATGCTCTTCTTCTCAAGCAAATGTTACAACTTCCTACATGCATAGAAGTTTCTAAGATTGCAACCAACTTTCATGTATGGTCAACGTGCAGTGCATAAAAAATTAAAGAGAATGGATAAGCCATCAATATTGATAAAGATTTTAAATATGGGATATCAGGTTCATACCAAACAGGTATTTTCTGTATTTAGATAGCATATATTGGACGATATACACCGGTGATATGATGCCAAATTTGGGAATTCATATCAGACACTCTCTATCATTGAGGTCGGGAACATGGGACCCCATAGTGAATCGCGGCCCGGGTTCAATTGTCCCGGAATCGTGGTGGAACACATTCCGATTCACAAAATCTAGAGATCAACCAATTAAAATATTGAGCAAAATAGCTCTTTTTCAAAAGAATAAACAACAGATAATGTCAGAAATTAAGCAAATAAAGTATATATACCTTAATTGCAACATGATTCTCACGGTTCTTTTACCATTACTGATATCAACTAGCATATTTCCTAAACTTCACTCTTGCAAAACCTTTGATTCCTACATTTGGGAACCGAATCTAAAACGTACCAGGTTCCTTGGCGTACCATATAACACTACCCCCCTCACACCCAACTCCCAATAAGCGGCGTACCACACTCCTGTACCCGTCCCAAGAACCGAAACGAAATGAGTTCCATGCAACTATGCTCTATATATTCCATATACGATAATTGAGGAACATCCTAGATGTCATTCGACTTGAAATAGTTTGCATTCAAAGACATTTATCCCAATATATCTTTGCAATTAATTGAATCACGATATTGGAAAATATATTTAAGTAAAATTTTAATTAACTCAATAAATTTATTTATCATGATAACTAGCTTTACTACTTATATTGGAATTCAATGCAACTAAGAACTGCCAAAAAAATGGAATGGCAAGTCATGCGACAAAGAACTGCCAAAAAATGGAATTCCCACTTGCAAGACTTAACAGAATAGCTTTATAGAAAGCAAAATTTTAACCAAAACTTAACAAGAAAATTAACCTAAACAAATCAAAAGAAAAGCTTTTTATACCCAAAACTCTCTGCTGAATGGGAGAGTGAGAGATGAACAGAAGAATCCTCTGCTTATGGCTGTTGAACTAGAGAGAGGTGGAGAGAAAAACATAGAGATCGAAAGAGATGGACAAAAGAAGGAAAGCTCTTCGAGAATGCCCCATTACGGCCTCGATAGTGCCTACCAGTTGATTTGAGCTTCCTTCGACTGGCTTTCTGAGGGCAAAGGTCGACCTTGTCTCAGATCAAGATTTTGGTTTACCTCTGCCCTCTTCAAACTAAGACTGAGATGATGCGCAGAAAAAGGGCAGAGAAAATGAATCAAAAAATGTGACAAGTTTTAAGGCAATAATCTGATCGGAACCGATTCGGCAATGGTAAACATCTCTTTTATCAGTCTTCCCTTAGAAAGTAAAATATGAACTTCCACAGGTTAATATCAGTATTTGAAAAGATAAAAAACATAAAGAGGTACATCCATATAAGACACTCTAAAAAAAGATTTCAAAAATAGGATCTAAGCGAAGTAACAAACTAATACTCAGCCTGTCGCCAATTATGCCCAACAATAGAACTAATTTGTGTCACATCATGAAGCATATACTTCAGGCAGAAAATTACTTTTTTTTTGGATAAAAGATTCATGCTAGTGAAGAATAAAACAAATATATAGAAAATGGACTAAGCTCTACTTTCTCAAGCGTTATAAACAAAAAGTGAACCTTTTCTAAATCTAAAGACTGCAGCATTTTCAGTAATCATTGAATGAACCCAAAAGCAATATTTTCAGCAATCATTCCTTCTCAAAATCCCCAACAACTTATAAACCAGAAACAATTACGCTAAAATAATAAAAAAATCATTATTGAAACCAACTAAAATAAGAAATATTCACAAACCATGGAGGATGAGAATCATCCCAGAAGCTACCCGTGTGCTTGTACCAAACCCTAATCATCCAAAGAGAGTAGAGAATCATCCCCAATCCAACAAACCCAATCAAAGAATTCACCAGCTTCAGCAGCGACTGAAGGCAAATCCTCACAAATCCCCCCATTTGGTCCCTAGAATCCAAAAACGAAGAAATCAGAGCACGACCCAGATTGAAAAATTCGATTTTTAAGAAAAATTGTGGAGAAAATTAGAAAAAGATGATACTTTGATTCGTGGGTATTTCAACTTTTCGAATGAGAGAGAACAAAAATCCCCCTCGAGTTTATTATTAGGGATTAAGATCGATGCGCGATTCAGGAATTTTCCTTATAACCCCCCTGAAATACTAAATTTATATTTGTAACTGGAAACAAGTTTAGTCGAATCCTATGGCATCAAATACTGTGATATAATAGTGACATATTTGGATTCTGAGTTATGAATCCAATTCTACTTCACAATGGAATTCGAAAACACCGTAGCATGTGTAAACATGCAAAAATAATTTAAGAAGAATACAATATTAAAAGTATAAATTTGTAAGAAGTTAAATATGTAATTGTAAACGAATAATTATAATCTATCTATATCTATATCTATATTACATATAAAAGAAGATTTGGGTGCTAAAACTCTTAATTACACTTTTTACCCCTCTCAAATTTAATAAATCCAACTTTAATTATTTTGTTTATTAAATTTATCTCAAACTCTCATTCAATTAGTTTTAAATTAAATTAAATTAAATTAAATTAATTGCACATCATCATAATAATAAGATTTAATATTAGTTTTTTAGGCTCTTAAAGATTCCATAACTTATCTAATCTTATACCATTTATTATAAATTATAAAAGTTTGTAGGATGTTAAAACATTTCTTCGAAGCTATCCCTCACCACGTACATAAATACATACATGAATACACATAAATACTCAATATGTGATAATTACCCTCTCCAAGAATTTCATATCCATACATGCCTACATGACCATATATACATACATAACATCCTATATGTTAAAATTCTTTTCAAAAATGCCCGTCAATTGCATGAGTATTCATCAAAGTCCCTTTATTCACATTCTCATTTAAATCATACTCCCTTTAAAAGAGGGAGTTGTGGAAAAACTTTTCAAGGACTATACTATCATTATTCTTTGTTGATATTACATTCTAATACTAACTAAACTAAATTAATTATCACTGTTAATTAATTACATTATATGTCACTTTAAGTTTGTATAATTTGGTCCCTAAAACTTCCAACGCTATTGTAAAACTCTACATCATATTAATTATTAGTAATATGAAATAATATATTAATAGATAATTGCATGTTAATAAAGTATTTATGGAAAGAGTAGAAAACATAGAATTATCCTAAAATTATACCATGAAACTCATATAGGAAAATTACAAAGAGCATTCTTATGTTTATGTAACAGGACAGAATGTAAAAACTTTATATTTTGGAAAATATTAGGATATTTAACTGCAGCATGCTAGATATGTTATCTAAAATTTAAAAAATGTGCAACAAGATACAAGTGGAGGTATATAAATGTAATTGCGGTAAACTATAAAAGATTTAAGTTCAGTTAAGCTAATAAAAGATTTAAAACCTTTGTTATCCATAAACAATAGTATATGAACCCATTGATAAATAATATTCATCATACAATATGAGGCCAGATGGTTAGCTTATATTTATATAGTAGACGAGATGCTGAAAAATTAAAGCATCATATTTTGAATGAGTCTCAAGATTTTGAATTATTTCCTAAAATTATATACTTCGCTTAGAAAACTTTAGAAGGGGCTTCTAAAGAACTACTACAAAGGGTTGGACATCAGATAAATATTAAACAAATAAAATCCATGATATCAGATTGTAAAATTCAGGGATGTCTATGTAATATTGGGTGTCATATGAGATAATATTCATACATAACATGACATTGTAATATGTAATCTAACATATTAATGAATTTTAAATATAATAATTTGCATCAAGAAATATGCTTAAGATTTGGGAGAGCCGAGAGTGGAGAGATTTGGAGAAGAATTGTGGCCTTTGTGGGTTTTGTAGGTTCCAATTTTATTTCCCAAACACGATCCAAACTCGAGTCCACAATCAAATTAAAAATGACATGATTTTCTCAATATCTTCAAATAGATATATTGGTCATATTTTCGATAACGGTCGATATATCAAAAAAATCACCAAACAAAAGAAAACAAAAGGAAATATTACCGAGATAAAATCTTTAACCCGATATATTAGCCAATATAGCAATATATCGGCAAATATTTCATAGGATCCCTATAAGAGCAAATATGTAAAGGTTATTTAGATATTAGTTCCTTGATTTTAAATATACAATGATTTTATGTTATTCCCTGAAATGTTTTAAATTGCTCATAATTTAGGGACTAATATTAAATTATTAAAAAAATTTGATGTTGTTTGACATTGGATAGATATGAATTATTTTGTTAAAATACAATCAATATGAGTGCATAATATGTATAAATTTTTCTCAGACTATATTTATAATTTTCTAAAACTAGAGAGTAATCATTTTGATAGATCAATTAGTAGTTGGGAAGATATAAAAAGAGTACAAGAACAGATTTTAAAATTGATCATATAATTTATATTTTCGTTCTTGATTGAATTTACACATTATAACATAGAGAATTCTAGAAAAAGGTTCTTGAATATCTATAATACTCGATCGCCTAATAAACAATAGGTGGAAGTGATTTTTTCATAACCGAACAAAATTCTTACTACCTAGATAAAGCCTACCATTTTTCTTTGATGAATTCAAGAATTTATTTTTTTATTAATAATTATAGGTTTTTTCCATATTGGTCCCTTACATCATTAATATTTTAAAATTATACGTTCAAATTACTAATTAATCTTAAATCATTAATATTTTAAGGCTTTAAACATCACTATTTTTTGGAAGACAAAAATGTTAAAACCACATATGGAAATATCCAAAAAATTAATATATTATGATATTTCTAAAGTTTTTTGCAACCATGTTATAGTAAATAAATAAACCTAAAAATAATATGATATTTGATCATGTGCAGTGCATGTACATTCCACCTAGCCATACTCTCCTTAAAAGTGAGAGTTATGGAAAAACTTTTCATGGACTATATTGTCCCTATTCTTTTTTGATATTATATTCTAATCATAAATTAACTAAATTAATTATCATTATTAATTAATCATATTACTTTTTCACTTCAATTTTGTCTAACTTGACCTTAAAACTTTTAATGTTATTGTAAAACTCTCATATTAATTATTAATAATGCATAATACTATATTGATAGACAATTGCAAGTTAATAATTTATTTTGGAATGAATATAAAATATAGAATTGTCCTAAAACTATATCGTGGCACTCACATAGGAAAAGTATAAAGAGTATTCTTGCGTACATAAGTAAAAACATGTAATTTTAGAAAATATTAGGATATCTAAGTGCATTAACATATAATTGGAGATATATGAGTGTAACTTCCGTAAGTTGTAAGCTATTTATGTTTAATTAAGCCTATAAAGATTTGAATCCTTTGTTAAACACAAGCAATAGTATATGATGTTGTGCGCAGCGAAAATTTCGGCAGCACAACAAGAGAGATTAGATCGATAAGAATTCCCGTCTCACCAAGGAAACAAGAATCTGAAGTGGATATCTCAACCAAGTGAGATATCGGCTCTTCCTCTCATCAGTTCTAGGACTGACCTGTCGAGGGATCCTACAAGCTATTACAAATCACGACAAGAACACAACTTTTACGTGGTTCGGCAAATAGCCTACGTCCACGGGGCAAGGAGGGGGAGATCTACTATTAGAGGGAGAGATATAATTGGGGTTTACAATCCTCTCACAATTAAACCCTCAAACAAACTCTCATCCCTCACACAAAATCTCTCTCAAAAGGGGAAGACACAAAACCCTAAAAGGGACTGCTCAAAATCTCCTAGCTGTTGCCTGCGTTTTTCTCCTGCAGCCGAAAAGAATCCCCGCAGCAAAAACTCCTCGCGCGCACCTCAGCAACCAAGCCTTTTTTTTTCTTGCTCAGCCGCAGTCAACAGAGAACAAATCTCCTGCACGCCCCTTGCAGCAACCAATCAAAAAGCTCCTTGCTTTTCACCTTTGCCAACTGCCTCACGCGCCTCCAGTTGCACACAAAACCCTAGGCAACCTTAGGGTATTTATAGCTATGCGGAAGTGGGTGGGCCTGGCCCTTTAATCACATGGAAAACGAAAAACTGAAATCACATTGCTGCTCACGTGATTTTCCTCCCAAAACTCATGGACTCAAACTCGTGGACCCCACACCACGTTCACAAACCTCTCTTGCTTGCAAGTAAACTCCTGTTAATGGATAATTAAAATTGTGCGTCTGGCTACAGTTTAATTTTGAGAAGTTATGAACTTGAGAGACTAGCCAATACTCCCTCCCTATCCTCCACCCCCACACTCCCAGACACCCACACGCGCGTGGGCAGTGGATATGAGTTGCAACCTCATTTAGCAAATCATACTCCCTTTAAAAGAGGGAGTTGTGGAAAAACTTTTTATAGACTATATTGCCCCTATTCTTTTTTGATATTATATTCTAATCATAAATTAACTAAATTAATTATCATTATTAATTAATCATATTACTTTTTCACTTCAATTTTGTCTAACTTGACCTTAAAACTTTTAATGTTATTGTAAAACTCTCATATTAATTATTAATAATGCATAATACTATATTGATAGACAATTGCAAGTTAATAATTTATTTTGGAATGAATATAAAATATAGAATTGTCCTAAAACTATATCGTGGCACTCACATAGGAAAAGTATAAAGAGTATTCTTGCGTACATAAGTAAAAACATGTAATTTTAGAAAATATTAGGATATCTAAGTGCATTAACATATAATTGGAGATATATGAGTGTAACTTCCGTAAGTTGTAAGCTATTTATGTTTAATTAAGCCTATAAAGATTTGAATCCTTTGTTAAACACAAGCAATAGTATATGATGTTGTGCGCAGCGAAAATTTCGGCAGCACAACAAGAGAGATTAGATCGATAAGAATTCCCGTCTCACCAAGGAAACAAGAATCTGAAGTGGATATCTCAACCAAGTGAGATATCGGCTCTTCCTCTCATCAGTTCTAGGACTGACCTGTCGAGGGATCCTACAAGCTATTACAAATCACGACAAGAACACAACTTTTACGTGGTTCGGCAAATAGCCTACGTCCACGGGGCAAGGAGGGGGAGATCTACTATTAGAGGGAGAGATACAATTGGGGTTTACAATCTCACAAATAAAACCCTCTCACAAACTCTCAGATCCCTCACACAAATACTCTCTCAAAGGAACACAAAAGGACTGCACAGAAATCCACACACAAAGTCTCTGTGTTGCACTGTACGCGGCTCCTTTTGCTTCTGTTTTTCCTCCCCTTCGCACACGAACAGCCGCAAAATCAAAACGTCTCTGTTTTCTTTTCGTAGCCGCCAACAACTCCTGCCCTTTTTCACCTCACAAAACCCTATGAGGGTTTTTATATTTTTTCCTTGTGGGCCGGACGAAACCATACGCGAACGAAACCATCCGCGTCCTTTTTCTTTGTCCGCTGGACTCACACGTGGGTGTGGGACAATTCACATGGCGCTGGGCCCCACTCACAATTCTCCACCTCGGCGAAGTTTTCCCAAAACTGAGCCGACACCAAAGCAACCAAATGTCCCACTTGTTGTGTCCAGTACGAACTCAATCCACAACAAGTCAAGAACCCGAACGAGAGTGTAAACAATCTCACCCCCATGAAAATCAATTAATCCAAACCGGCTGCATCATAAAGACTGCCTACGTATCCTCTTGCCCAAGGAATCAAGCCTCACGTAGTTCATCCAATGGCCTCGAAATGCCTCAACACCGAAGAATGTTCAAAAGTTCCAAACAATGACCAACCTTAATACCTGAAACAACTTTGGTCAACATATCTGCAGGGTTGTCCTTCGTGTGGATCTTCTCCAACATGACGTCTCCTTCATCCAAAACATCACTAACAAAATGGAATCTGACATCGATATGCTTCGTGCGTGCATGATAAACTTGGTTCTTCTCCAAATAGATAGCTGACATGCTATCACAATATACCCGAAGGGTCTCCTGTGCAATCCCCAAGTTCTCCAATAATCCCTGCAACCATAAAGCCTCCTTCACAGCTTCAGTCAACGCCATATACTCTGCCTCCGTAGTGGAGAGAGCCATTGTAGACTGAAGTGTGCATCTCCAACACACCGGTGCTCCTGCTAATGTAAACACATATCCGCTAGTAGACCGGCGCTTGTCCAAATCCCCCGCATAATCAGAATCCACATAACCAATACAATCCTGCCCTGTCTTCTCATTCTTCTGAAATACCAAAACAACATCCATGGTACCTTTGATATACCGTAGAATCCACTTCACGGCCTCCCAATGACCCTTCCTCCTAAATTATACCATGAAACTCATATAGGGAAAATTACAAAGAGCATTTCTTATGCTTTATGCTACAGCGACAGAATGTAAAACTTTAAATATTTTTGGAAATATTAGCGATATTAACTGCAGCATTGCTAGCATATTGTATCTAAAATTTAAAAACAGTCTGCAACAGATTACAAGTGGAGGATATAAATGTAATGCGTAGTAAAACTATAAAGATTTAAGTTCAGTTAAGCCCTAATAAAAGATTTAAAACATTTTTATCCAAACAATAGTATATGAACCATGATAATAATATCATCATACCATATGAGGCCATGGATTGGCTTAGCTTATATATATTAGTAGACGAGATGCTGAAAAATTAAGCATCATATTTTGAATTGAGTCTCAAGATCTTGAATTATTTCCTAAAATTATATACCCTTGCGTTAGAAAACTTTAGAAGCGGGCTTCTAAGAACTACTACAAAGGGTTGGACATCAGATAAATATTAAACAAATAAAATCCGATGATATCCAGATTGTAACAATTCAGGTTCTATGTAATTTGGGTGTCATAATTGAGATTAATATTCATACATAACATGACATTGTAATATGTAATCAACATATTAATGAATTTTAAATATTAATAATTTGCATCAAGAAATATGCTATAAGATTTGGGGAGAGCAGAGAGTGGAGAGATTTGGAAGACAGAATTAGTGGCCTTTGTGGCGTTTTGTAGGCTTCCAATTTGATTTCCCCAAACACATCAATCCGAAGAGTCCACAATCCAAATTAAAAATGACCATGATTTTACTCAATATCTTCAAATAGAATATATTCGGTCATATTTTCCCGATAAACGGCTCGATATATCAAAAAAATCACCCAACAACAAGGAAACAACAAAGGAAATATTACGCAGATAAAATCCTTTAACCCGATATATTAAGCCAATATATGCCAACTATAATCGGCCAAATATTTCATAGGCATCCCAATAAGAGCCAAATATGTAAAGGTTATTTAGATATTAGTTCCTTTGATTTTAAATATTACAATGCATTTTATGTTATTTCCTGAATTGTTTTAATATTGCCTCATAATTTTAGCGGACTAATAATTAATTTATTAAAAAAATTTGATGTTGTTTTAGACATTGCCAGTAGATACTTGAATTATTTTGTAAAATACAATCCCATATGAGTGCCATAATATGGCTAAAATTTTCTCAACTATTATTATAATCTCGTTCTAAAACTAGAGCAGTAATCATTTTGATAGATTCAATTAGTAGGTTGAGGAGATATAAAAAGCAAGTACAGAACAGATTTTAAACAGTTGCCATATATATTTATATTTTCGTATCTGATTAGAATTTACACATTCATAACATAGAAGAATTCCTGAAAAAGGTCTTGAATAATCTAATGATACTCGATCGCCTAATAAAGCAATAGGTTGAAGTGATTTTTCTCATAAACCGCAACAAAATTCTTACTTACCGTGATAAAGCCCTACCATTTTTCTTTCTATTGAAATTCAAGAATTTATTTTTTATTGAATAAATTATTAGCCGTTTTTTCCATATTGGTCCCTTACATTCATTAATATTTTAAAATGTATTACAGTTCAAATTTACTAATTAATCTTAAATCTTATTAATATTTTTAAGCGCTTTAAACATCACTATTTTTTGGAAGACAAAAAATGTTAAACCACATATGGAAATATCCAAAAAAAATTAAGTATTATTATTGATATTTCTTAAAGTTTTTCTGGCAACCATGTTTATAGTAAATAAATAACCTAAAAATAATTATGATATTTATCATGTGCAGTGCATGTACATTCTCACCTAGAATCATACTCCCTTTAAATAGGAAGTTGTAGAAAAAACTTTCTATGGACTATATTACCCCTATTTTTTAAATATTATATTTTAATTCTAACTAAACTAAATTAATTATTATTGTTAATTAATCATATTATATGACACTTCAAGTTTTTCTTGGTCCCTAAAACTTCCAATATTATTATAAAACTCTTATATTAATTATTAGTAATATCTAATAATATATTAATAGACAATTACATATTAATAAATTATTAATGGAAATAGTAGAAAATATAGAATTATCCTAAAATTATCATTATATTCATAGAGGAAAATTATAAATGTATTCTTGCGTATAGAAGGTACAAACATGCAATTTTAAAAAATTAGGATATTTAAGTGTAGAAAGATACAAGCGGAGGTATGTAATTAAAACTTTTATAAACTAAAAGATATTTAATTTAATTAAGCGAATAAAGATTTAAAGCTTTTGTTAACCAAAAGCAATAGTATGTGATCCCTTTGATAAATAATATTCATCATATAATATGAGGCCAGAGGGTTAGCTTATATTTATATACTAGAGGAAATATGGAAAAATTAAAGCATCATATTTTGAATAATCTTAAGATTTTGAATTATTTCTGAATTTATATACTTTGCTTAGAAAACTTTAGAAGAGGCTTTCGAATGACTACTACAAAAAGTTGGTCTTCATATAAATGATGGACAAATAAAATCCATGATATTGAATTACAATAATCGGGGTTAAGTAAAAATTTTATGGGTATCATATGAGATAATGCTCATATATAATATAATATTTTAATCTATAATCTCAGATATTGATAAATTTTCAACATAAGAATTTGTGTCAAGATATATACTTGAGATTTGGGAGAGCTGAGAGTGGAAAGATTTGGGATATGAATTGTGGCTTTTGTGACTTGTGTTTTAGTTTTGGTTTCCAAACACACCCTAATGCCAAGCCCACAATCAAATTAAAATTGACTCAATTTTGTTATACCATCCAATATTTTCGATAATGATCGATATATGAGAAAAAATCCCCAAAAAAAAAATAATATAAAACCTTAAGTATTATTAAGATAAAGTATTTAACCTTTGTTATCAGTCGATAGAGCGATATAATGGTTAAATTTTCATATATTGCCTATAAGAGCAATATTTAAAGGCAATTTAGATATCATTTCATTGATTTTAAATCTCCAATAATTCTTCATTATTCCCTTAAAATTTTTAAATTGCTTATAATTTAGGTACTAATATAAAATTATAAAATATTTGAGCTAAATTTAAAAGAATAGTTAATTCTTTGAAAACTCTCTCAAGTATGGGGAATGTTTCAAAAAACCACTCAACTAATTAATTTAATTTGACAGAGCATCCTAACTATAGAGGTGTTGTAGATAACCCCTCTCAACTAATTTAGCTTGTCTTATAAAAACTCTTCTGGTCTTTTACACCTCTCTTAACAAACCCTCTTAATGTAAAACACTTTAATAAGCGATTTTGTCAAAATGCCCTATTAAAGAAAGTCATTTTAGTTAAAAGAAACTCTCAACTAATAATAAAAGGATTACGACCAATTTACAAATCTTTTTACCTCTAAATGTTCACTTTTTCTTTCATCTAGCAAAAAATCAAGCTAATTCTTTTATGGTTGAGGGATATTTTGGTCTTTCCAAGTCAAGTACTTATCACATAATGAATTCGACTCAATGATATTAGTTTTGAGGGGTTAATTGAGAAAATTTTATAGGGTTAAATCAAAATTTTAAAGTTGAGATAGATTAACTATAACATCCCAAATTTGACGAACAAACATTTACTTATTTCAAGTAGTTGGGGGGGGGGGGGTAACATTTCTCCCATAGTTGAGAGGAAGTTTTCTAAAATTAACCATTAAACAAAGCACAATTTAAGACACATGTGATATCAATCTTATAAGAGTGGATTTTATAGTAAGCCTATCAGTACCTTTGAAAATCTTTTGCTAAAAAATTCACAGAGAGAAATTTAATCTTTATTTGGGATGACTATATGATTCTTATGGTTCTCCTTTTTTTTTATGATTTATAATAAATTATTTAACAAAATAAATTAATTTGTTTATTTTATATGTCTCATTTTTATAAAGCATACAGTTTGGATATGAGTGTTATTATATTCTTTTAACTCTTTAGCTTAAATTTTTGGATATTATTTAATATGGATAGATCTATATTATTTTATTAAAATACAATCCATATGTGTACAAAATATATTTAAATCATTCTCAAATTATATTTTATAGTTTTCTAAAATTAGAGAGTAATCATTTTGACCAATTAATTAAATAGTTGAGAAGATGTAGGAAGATTATAATATCAGCTTTTGGAATTGATCACATAATTTATATTTTCTTTCTTGATTGAATTTGCACATTATAACTTTGAAAATTCTATAGAAATTTTTTTGAATATCTATAATACTCGGTCGCCAGATAATATAAAGTAGAAGTAGACAATAGGTGCGAGTGATTTCTTTATAATTAAACAAAATCCTCTATGACCAGATAAACCTATCATTTTACGTTGATGAATTCAAGATTTATTTTTTATTAATAATAATAATAGTTTTTTATATATTGGTGCTTACATCATTAATATTTTAAAATTATAATTCCAAATCATTAAATTGCTCTTAGAACATTAATATTTTAAGACTTTAAACATCACTAATTATGTGTAAGGTAAAGTGTTGAAACCAACAAGATTTTATATATTAAAATATCTGAAATTTTTTAATATATTATGATAATCATAAACTTTTTTGCAACTATGTTATAGTAAATACTTAAACTAAAAATCAACAATTATAATATTTGACCACGTGCATTACACGTGCATTCCACCTAGTAATTTATAAAAATTCAATGGTGTAGTAGTATTCATCAAAGTCCATTTATTCACATTCATCAAAGTCACTTTTTGTTCTCTTGTTGGGTCCGATTGAGTGGGAGGTGAACCGTCGCCCCACTTTATTGTCTAGTATAATCACTAATTAATAATTAGTTCAATGATCATTTATTTTTACTTTAATATTACTAATTACTAAACAATAATTACTCTTTTCTAACCTCACACCTCAAATGAACCGTTTCCTCAGCATTTGCCTCTACGTATTCCAATTCCATGTGATTAATTACTGATTTATTATTTCCAAAATTCAAGAGGAGGGGAAAGGAATGAGTGGGACAGTGATGGACGATGCAAGTGATGTACACTCGGTGAGGTTATAATTGTAAACACAAAACTAAAAATAATCTTTGCTTTAACAACTGATGTATTAAAATTTACATGTACATTTTGTTTCAACAAAGTATTAAACTTTTTTCTCTTATGACAATAATAGAAACAGAGAAAAAGCAACGACAACCGGCGAAAACAAAGCCAACATAGGCCTTGCCGCTGCTACCACAACGTTCATACACGGCCATGTGGCAACTAGATTGCTGATATACGAGACTCGCATAAAGACCCTCACGTATGCCTTAGCACCTTCGAGACTATTGAGGCTGATGCCCTCGACTATGACGAGGCTGCCCTCCGCTTCTGAGAAAACTGAGCTAAGCTTAACTTTCCCGAATATGGCCCCCTTTGACCGCCACAGCCGCCACATGCAATAACTTCTCCAGCAAAGGCGCTTGAAAAAGAAGGATAGAGTTTAATTTAAGGTTTGTGATAATTAAAGGTTATTGTATATCATTGGATCACGATCAGCAGCAGGGGAGGTTGTGGGTAGTGATGAGACAAGCTTCTTGCCTGATTTGAAGCTTTCATAGGGAACTTAGCTTTTTCAAGTGAGCAACTTTGAACTTGCAGGGTTATTTAATAATGCAAGAAGTGTTGGTTATTAACATTTTTGTTATAGTGAATGTTTTGGATTGAGGGGTTAAGTTTAAGATAACTTAAGGATTGGGTAACATATTAGCAATTCCAATCATTGGAGGGATTAATTTTAAACAACTTAAGGAATATTAGGGAACATCAATGATTTGGGGGACTATTTCAAAATACGAAAGATTTAAGGGAGTACTATTCAAATGACCATTTTTAAAATTTGTTTTGGTGATGTTATTGATAAACTAAGCTTCTTGTTTGTCGATCGATTAGTTCTTTTTATTTTTTTAGCTATTAACTAATTTTCATTACTTTTTTCTATATTATGGAATTTCCAATGTAGAGAAGACAGTTTAGCTCATGTTCTTTCTTACAAGTTAGTTTAGCTTTCTCTTTCTACTATCTATTCCTTTTTGAATTTGTGTGTTAATATTGCTACTCCCTAAATCACCAGATTATGAAGCATATGGACATTTATACTATATGGCGCCCTTGATTAGATTTACATATCCTTACTATTATTTTCACTATTGGATCCTTCAGCTTCAGAAATATAACAATTAATGATGAAAATAGTTATGCTAATCTTTATTCCAATATGCATAATTTTACTCTACAATAATCAAAATTTCTTTCTAATTCTTTATTTTAGATCTCTGTTTTTTGCATTATATAATGTTATCATTTTCCTATCCATAAAACGTATTAAGGACATGACCAAATATAATTACGTGTAACACACGTGCACGGTACTAGTAAGAAAAAATCCAGCACACTGCTATAACTTTGTGTATAAATCTAGTAGCACAATTATTAATGGCTTTTTCATATAAACCATCCTTTAAGTAGGTCGAAATGATGGAAATCCTATGAAGTTTTTTTATACATAAATCACTTCTGCTCGATTAATATCCAAAATATCATTGTCCTCATTAATTACATGCACCTAACAATGAAAGTAGTTTGGATAATTGATGTATTTAATTGAGTAGAATTTGACAAAAAGTAGTTGAGTGAATACTGAACCCAATTATAAGGTGGTTTTTATTGATTCGACCAATTTTGAAGACGGTTTTCATGAAAAAACAAGTTAATTGATTTTTACTAATGATCTGTTTAAATATAATTTAATCAAAATTAGATGAATAGGCATGAATATTGTTAGCTATTTAGATCAACTAATTAGACCAAATCTAATTTGAAATGCAAATTCTAACGGAAGCATTTAGAGTAAGAAGTTCTGTGACACTAAAGGGGCAGTGAAATTCTCAAACTGCCCACCTACCCATGAATAGTAAAAATGAGCCCTTGGTATACGGGGTTTGATAGAATTTGGACTATCTAATTTGAGCTACTTTTCCGTGCATATATGCAAAATTTGAAAAAAATAATAATAAGTGTGTATGTACAGAAAATCATTACTAAAAGATAGAAGGATGGATATCTGGAGTAACTTATCTTGCAATGTGCTTACAAAACTTATTGGGAATTGATAGTTTCAAACTTATTAGCAGTTTCGTGCAAAAGACTCAAGCTAATCGAAGTTTAATGAAATTTACCCCATATTAAAATATCTCGAAAGAGGGTAAAAGTTATGGGAGAAGAATGAGAGAAGATGAGGGTCAAGGTGGTGCAATATAGATGGTTGAAGCTTGAGCAGGTTGGGTAGGAAAGATAATTTTTGTCCATGCCCATTTATCCATCTGGCCCGCCAATCACTTGGTCCGTCTAAAACCCACTCATTTAGTTAAATGAGTCTAAATGGACGGACATCTATTGAAAAGAGGATAAACAGGCACTTAATGGGCCCGCCCAGGTGAAACACCTCAATATCTCCTTCTCTCATCTCTCATATTCTCTCTCTCTCTCTCTCTCTCTCTCTCTCTCTCTCTCTCTCTCTCTCGAGTCACCGCCACCGGCGCCGTCCAGGGTGCCGCCATCGGTGGCCTCATGGGGACTCTCACCTCCGACATGTCCTCGGCGTTCCCCATCGTGCTTCCGAACACTGCTAGGCTCCCTCCTGATGCCATGGCTTCGCTCAAGTAGGCTCAGGTTAAAATCTTTTTGCTTCCTTTTTTTTTGGGTTAGTTTTAGGGTTAAATTTTCACAAAAACCCTTTTGAAAGGTAAGGAGAAATTCTTGATTGCTAACTCACCTTTGATGCTGTGGGAAAAAGTTCGCGTGAAGTTTGTTGGTTAATACAATGGGCAAAATGGCCAGATTGTTATATTTTTTTGAGGTTTGGTGACATGTTGGTATATATTTTTTTAGTTTTGTCTGATTGGTATATATTTTCGACTCTGACGCCATATAGGTCTTAAATTTGGCCGGAGTTACTGTTCCGACCAGGACTGATATGATTTTTTGTAAAAAAAACCCTTCATTAAATATAATTTTCTGCTCCTAACCCCCCCTCTCCCTCCTCCTCCTCATCCTCTTCCTCCTCCTCCTCCTCCTCTTCAACCTCCCTCATCAAATACATTTCATTGTATATGGATCCAGTTGGCTCAAGGTGTTGGGGATTCGAAACAATCAATCGAACCCTTACCCTTCCGGACCTTGTGTTGAAAGTAGGAAAGTAGGAATAAAACCACAAATAAAGATCTAACTTGCAAAAAACAGTAAGGGAGATGAACACACAGATTTAACGAGGTTCGGCAACGTGCCTACGTCCTCGGGAGCCACACCACACAATCTCTTTATTAATTGAAGAAGAAAATACAAGCTCTCAAACAAGGGGTTAATCTCTCTGAGATTCTCTCTCTCTTTGCAGTCAAAAAGCTCTCTTTTTAATGTCTTACAAACCCTAAAAACGTTTGGGGTATATATAGAATCCTGAAACAAAACAGAGTCCCAAACAGTTTAGGAAACTGTCTGGACGATTCGCGGTCGACCGCCGTGCCAAGGCCGGTCGACCGGTCAGAGAAATGCACATTTGCGGTCGACCGCAGCGGCCCCGCCGGTCGACCGGCCAGAGCGACAGAAACTTCTTAGTTTCCTGCAGTGCACGCGGTCGACCGGATCTGACACTGCGGTCGACCGCACAGTCTTCTGAATGTTTTCATCGTCTTTTTGATTGCAGCTTCGTGTCTACACACTTAGACTAACAATCTCCCACTTGGAGACCAAAGCACCATCAACGAGCTCACCCGAACTCTCCCCTTCTTCGCATGTAGCTTTTCCCCGAAAGAATTCTTCCTTCAATCAACAAAATCCCGGCGATCTCGCCGATCCTCGTAGTGTGGCTCCGCCTTCTTCTTCTACTCGTGAAGGCCAACTGAAGTTGCGCACAACTCCAGTTTCTCAATGGTGACTGCCTTCGTCAACATGTCCGCCGGATTTTGACTCCCCAAAATCTTCATTCCGTCCTCGATCAACGAGCGTATAAAATGGTATTTGACGTCGATGTGCTTCGTTCTGGCATGATATACTGGATTCTTGGCAAGATGTATAACGCTCTGGCTATCATAATAAAGAACTCCTCTCCCTTGCTTCAGATCCAACTCTTCCAAGCACTCGTTCAACCAGATCATCTCCTTACTTGCTTCAATCACCGCGACATACTCAGCCTCGGTTGTAGACAAAGTCACAATCTTCTGCAGACGTGAGACCCAGCTCACTGCTGTCGACGCTAAGGTATAAACATACCCCGTGGTGCTTCGCCTCGTATCATGATCACCGGCGAAGTCCGCATCCACGTATCCCTGCAGCACCAACTCCTTCCTCCTGAAACATAGTGGCTTGTTCGTTGTTCCCCTCAAGTACCGCATTATCCACTTTACGGCCTCCCAATGATGCTTCCCTGGATTGCTTGCAAATCTGCTCACAACTCCCACTGCATGGGCGATGTCCGGCCTCGTGCAAACCATCGCGTACATGAGACTCCCAATGGCTGAAGAATATGGCACCCTGCTCATATGCTCTCTATCTGCATCTGTCTTAGGCGATTGCTCCTTAGATAACTTGAACTGACTTCCAAGGGGTGTGCTAACAACTTTAGCATTCTGCATGTTGAACCTCTGAAGTACCTTCTCAATGTATTCAGCTTGGCTCAATCTCAATGTCCCTTCAGATTCATCCCTACTGATTCGCATCCCTAGAATCTGCTTCGCTGCACCCAGATCCTTCATTGCAAATTCCTGTGCTAGCTGCCTCTTCAAATTGTTTATCTCTTCTAAACACGGTCCTGCTACCAACATGTCATCAACATATAATAACAAAATAATGAAGCTGGACTCGAACCTTTTGAAATAACAGCAATGATCCGAATTGCATCTTCTGTAGCCATTGTTCTGCATGAAGTTATCAAACTTCTTATACCACTGTCTCGGAGCCTGTTTCAAACCATATAAGCTCTTCTTGAGCTTACACACCATCTCTTCCTTTCCTTCTTCAATGAAGCCAACAGACTGCTTCATGTAGATTTCTTCATCCAAGTCACCATGAAGAAAGGCAGTCTTCACATCTAACTGCTCAAGGAAGAGGTCTTCTGCAGCTACCAAACTCAACACCACTCTGATGGTTGTGAGTTTCACAACAGGGGAAAATATCTCCGTGTAGTCCACTCCTTCCCGCTGTTGAAATCCTTTCACTACTAATCTGGCCTTGAATCTCTTGCTTTCATCACTCTCCTGCTTGACCCGGTAGACCTATTTATTGTGCAAGGCTTTCTTCTGTATAGGTAGCTGGGCTAACTCCCATGTCTCATTAGTGAGTAGAGAATCCATCTCCTTCTGTATCGCATGCTCCCACTGCTGAGATTCACTTACTCGCACTGCCTCTTCATAACACTCCGGCTCTCCGCTATCTGTTAAGAGTAGATAATCAAGTGATGAGAGGTATTTGGGATTTGGTTTGGGTACCCTAGATGACCTCCTAGGCTCCACGCCCTGGGTAGTATCTTCTGCACCTGTAGTCTCCTCCGTTCTACGGTCAGAACTGACATCGTCGCCCCCATCTGGAAGTTCCTCCAAATCCATGTACTCGGATCCACCTGTATCCGTAGTGCTGCTCCCACTGCTTTGGCTATCCTTGGCATTGTCCCTGTCCTTGTACATCACCTCCTCATTGAATATCACATCCCGGCTCCTGATGATCTTCCTGTTCTTCTCATCCCAAAGGCGATACCCGAACTCATCAATGCCGTATCCAATGAATGTGCACTTCTGTGACTTAGCTTCTAGCTTGTCCCTGACATGGTCACTGATATGAACATAAGCCACGCAACCAAATACCCGCAAGTGTGAGAGATTTATCTTCTTTCCACTCCAAACCTCCTCTGGAATCCCAAAATCTAATGGAACTGATGGCCCGTGATTAATAAGGTATGCTGTCGTATGCACCGCATCCGCCCAAAATGTCTTAGGTAGACCTGCATGTAATCGCATGCTCCGCGCACGCTCTGTCAAGGTCCTGTTCATCCTCTCTGCAATGCCGTTCTGCTGCGGCGTCCCTGGAGTAGTCCTCTCTAAGCGAATCCCATTCGTAGCACAGAACCTCTTGAACTCCTCCAGCTCGTATTCTCCACCATTATCTGATCTTAAGCACTTCACCTTCAGATCTGTCTCGTTCTCGACCATGGCCTTCCACTTCTTGAAGATCTCGAACACCTCTGACTTGTGCTTCATGAAGTAAACCCACACCTTCCTCGAGTGATCATCGATGAATGTGACGTAGTATCTCGAACCGCCAAAAGAAGACACACTGGCTGGGCCCCATACATCTGTATGAATCAACTCTATCTTCTGAGCCTTAGGTGGCCTTCCACCATTCTGGAAACTAACTCTCTTCTGCTTCCCAAAGATGCAGTCTTCACAAACCCCGACTTCCATGGTGTCGATCCCGGTTAGCTTTCCTTGTGAATGTAGAATTTTCATCCCCTTCTCGCTCATGTGCCCCAACCTATTGTGCCACAGATCTATACTCTCATTGCCAGCTGCAATTGCGAGGGTGTCACTCGCATGTGAAGTGAGGTAGAGAGTTCATGTTTTATTGCCTCGGGCAACAACCATCGTACCGTTGGAGATTCTCCACGAATCCCCGGTGAATGTCGAAACGTAGCCTTCTGCTCCAAGTTGTCCCACTGAAACAAGATTCCTCTTCAGATTCGGCACGTGTCTCACGTTCTTCAAATTCCACTTAGAGCCCTTTATCTGTATCTAAACGTCGCCCTTTCCAATAATATTGCAAGGTTCATTGTCCCCCAAGTATACTTTACCAAAGTCCCCTGCTACATAGTTCTGAAGTAGTTTCCTATTAGCAGTGGCGTGGAAAGAAGCTCCTGAGTCGATGACCCACTTAACATTGACGAATGTCAAACCTCCTTGTGTTAAGTATTTGTCACTCAACACCAAGAATCCCCATTGAGTAATCGGTACAAGTCAACACTCCCACTGTGGTCGCCAGTTTGTTTGCATCGAAAATTAATGTATTCATTGCGGTATTCATTACAACTTCAATCGTTACAATGAAAACAAAACAAAGATTGTCTTTTTATAAGACTTTTACACAATGAAAACAAAAGTTTACAACTCTCGTCAAAACAAACGCAGAGGACGTTTATCACCCGCTGCTTTGCGTGGGATCTTTGCCTGTGCCGGGGTTTATCCGTGGACCACCTTAGATCTGGATCCGGTTGATGAAAAAAAGCGAAATCAGGGCTCTTCTCGAGATTAAGACCAAGCCTAATCTCAAGGGACGGACGAACGGGGTTCAGATCCTTCGAATAGCTCCTTCTTTATGCCGAAGTTCGCCAGGATCTGATTTGCCTTCGCTGAAATTCGTGCTCCTTGACTCCTCAATCCGGCAGCACCTCCTCGTCTTGATAATCAATCGCCTCTGAAAAATGGAGGCCTTTGACTCATATTTATAGGCCTCGAATGCGGTTATTTGGATGAGAACAAGTGATTTGGCTCTATCTTCAGTTGACAACAGCCTAACCACGTTTGTAGATGATATCAAGTCAGTTGGGAACCTCTGGAACCAACAAATCCTACAGAAAACCAATTTAAAACTGTCAAAACGTGTTTTGGAACTTTAGACTGCGCAGCAGGACAATCTGACCCGCGCTCGCGCGGGTCGGAATAATCCGACCCGCGCTTGCGCGGGTCGGCCACGTGTCTCACGTTCTTCAAGTTCCACTTAGAGCCCTTTATCTGTATCTGAACGTCGCCCTTTCCAACAATATTGCAAGGTTCATTATCCCCCAAGTATACTTTACCAAAGTCCCCTGCTACATAGTTCTGAAGTAGTTTCCTATTAGCAGTGGCGTGGAAAGAAGCTCCTGAGTCGATGACCCAAGAATCAGAATCGCTATCCATAGCAAGGATCAAGGCATCCTGCACGATATGAGCCTCCTGCTCACCCGCATCCTTCTTTGGTGCTTTACAGACCGAAGACATATGGCCCTCCTGGCCGCAGTTTCAACACTTCCCTTTGATAGACCTAACCTTCGAGTTCGGCCTCTTCTTCACTGATTTCGACCGATTCCTGTTCTGGTTCCCTTTCTTCTGGCTTCTGCCTCTCTGCTCGAAACTTAGGGCTGAACCTGAACCTTCTGATTTGGACGATTTCCTTCTAACCGCCTCGGATAGAATCATGCTAACAACCTCATTCAGCTTTAACTTCTCTTTCCCCGCCGAATTGCTGATTGCCATCACACAACCTGCCCAACTATCCGGCAACTGCGATAGTAGTAAAAGGGCCTGTACTTCGTCATTGAACGTGATGTCCACGGAGATAAGTTGATCAACAATCGTGTTGAACTCACTGAGGTGCATCGTGAAGGATCGTCCTTCTGCCATCTTGAGGTTGAAAAGAGTTTTGACTAGATGCACATTGTTTGCTGCCGACGGTTGCTCGTACATCTTCGCGAGCGCTTTCATAAGCCCCACCGTCGTCTTCTCCTTCAGAATATTGTGGGCTACTGATTTGGCGAGCGACAACCGGATTTGCCCTAGAGCCTTCCTATCCAGTACCTCCCAATCACCATCTGACTCCTCTTTCTTCTTTCCCTTTTCCTTGCCCATCAGCGGGCGATACAAGTCCTTCTGGTACAGATAGTCCTCCATCTGCGACTTCCAGTAGGCGAAGTCTGAACCGTCAAACTTCTCGATCTTTGATTTGCTTTCCTCTGCCATGACTTTCACACAAATTGCTGAACGAAGCTCTGATACCAGTTGTTGGGGATTCGAAACAATCAATCGAATCCTTGCCCTTCCGGACCTTGTGTTGAAAGTAGGAAAGTAGGAATAAAACCACAAATAAAGATCTAACTTACAAAAAACAGTAAGGAAGATGGACACACAGATTTAACGAGGTTCGGCAACGTGCCTACGTCCTCGGGAGCCACACCACACAATCTCTTTATTAATTGAAGAAGAAAATACAAGCTCTCAAACAAGGGGTTAATCTCTCTGAGATTCTCTCTCTCTTTGCAGTCAAAAAGCTCTCTTTTTAATGTCTTACAAACCCTAAAAATGTTTGGGGTATATATAGAATCCCGAAACAAAACAGAGTCCCAAACAGTTTAGGAAACTGTCTGGACGATTCGCGGTCGACCGCCGTGCCAAGGCCGGTCGACCGGCCAGAGAAAAAAGTGTTTACAGGGTCCTGTGCACATTTGCGGTCGACCGCAGCGGCCACGCCGGGCGGACAGAAACTTCTCAGTTTCCTGCAGTGCACGCGGTCGACCGGATCTGGCACTGCGGTCGACCGCACAGTCTTCTGACTGTTTTCATCGTCTTTTCGGTTGCAGCTTCGGGTCTACACACTTAGACTAACACAAGGTGGGGTGGCTCCTACAATATGCCAGGAACTACTATGAGGTCATCTTCCTCATCTTCGCTCGCTGTTCCTTCCTCATTAGGGCTATTCACCGGCTGGGGCACAACGAGGTCTTCTGGTTCTTCGTCGCCTGTCAACTAGAGCACTCGCGGGATGATACCTCAGTGTAACTACACCAGCATAGATAGGAGCTTGGACTCGACGCCACTGCCATTGTCGTCATCATCTATAAAGGGTGAGCGGTTGTACGATAACTCATGGTAATCTTCATACACTCCGTCGTCGAAATATTCGAGGCCGGTTTTCAACGACAGAGGCCCTGATGGTTGAGCGTCCTGCTGCACCCTTTGCAGGATCCCCAGAGTGGACCTCCCCATTTGGTGGGAAAGACCTCTTTAGGATTCCGAGGAAGTTTGTTACATCCCCATCCCCATAGTGGAAAAAATTGAGGGGGTTATTTGGAAAATGGTCATAAAAGAAAATGGACTCTATGGTTGAAAATTGTTTGTTGTTTGCTTCTGAAATCTTTGTGATGTCTAATTTTATAATATCTTAAGTGGTCTTGCTGGGGTTAGTTGTGTTTGGGATGCATGCTGTAATGTTGTCCTTTGCCATTGTTCCTGATGCATCGCTGAAATTGGTCTCTGAATCTCTCCTGATTGTAGGATGACTCTTGAATTCTGCTGACTGAAGCTTAAAAGTGTCAGGCTGCTGAAGCTTGAATAATTATGTCTTCTACTTATTTACTTTGTTTTAATGGGTTAGTCGTGAAACATTGTGATAGTACATAGGGGCTTATGTTTAATTTACCCTAGTATTCATGAGGAAATGGTAGATAACAAAGACAAGAATTAAAAGGAAAGACGGTGATGACATCGGAAATGAAGTTCTTTCCTGTATGGACAAATTACCGAACTACATGTAATCTTCTTTTGGGTTTTACTCTTTCTTGGAAGAGGAGGAGGGAGATGTTGAAAAGGAGGAGGAGGAGGAGGAGGAAGAGGATGAGGAGGAGGGAGAGGGGGGTTAGGAGCAGGAAATTATATTTGATGAGGGGTTTTTTTTTGCAAAAAATTACATCAGCCCTGGCCGGAACAGTAACTCCGGCCAAATTTAAAGCCTATATGGCGCCGGAGTCGAAAATATATACCAATCTGACAAAACTAAAAGAAAATATACCAACATGTCACCAAGCCTCGTAAAAATATACCAATCTGGCCATTTTGCCGTTAATAATGGAATTTGTGGAATCTACAAAGTTTTTAATGTTTTTGTGCAAAACCCTCCTAAGTTCAGGGGGTTTTGTGAAAGTTACCCTTCATTTTGAGTCCTTGGGAAGGGGTTTAATTTCGGTTGTTCTAATAGGTGCGAAGGATGAATATGTGCTTATTATTTTAACAGGTTGAGTAGCAAGTTCGATGCATTTGACATGATTGAACGTTCTTTATTGGATGCCTGTTCTCGCTTCTTGGATCTGAAGAGAAGATGATTGTATATATGGGTGGAAGTTGAATAGATATTATCAAATTAGTTTGATTATTATTCGTCTAATTATGCCAATTGATTTTTTGCTTATCCTGTGCACCAAGGGGGAAATTATTAAATTTAAAAGGATTTGATATATCTACCGCAAAAATGGATTACGAGCTAACTTTATTTCATATTCAGCAAAACAGAATGACAAGTGATAGTCATGAAAGTTTGCTTTTTTTTTTTGTTAATACTTGGTTTGGGGAAATATAGGCTTGCCGAAAATGACTGAAAATATAAAATGTTATACTTGGTTGCTCTAGATTATGCTTATATAAGGGATTACTGCTACATATACATAATCACAATAGAGAGAAACTACTGCTACATATGCTCTAGATTGTTGAATAAGAATTCTATTTCTAGTTTCTAATTAATGCTCGAAGAGTTCTATTTGGGCCAAAAAAACTCCTAGAAAGTTTGGACAAAAATGCCTCAAAAGGTTGTAAAAATCCCCCCAAAAAGTTTACAAAAATGCTCAAAAAGTTTACGAAAAGCCCCCAAAAAGTTTGCGAAAAGCCTCCAATTGTTTGCAAAAAACCCCTAAAATTTATAAAAACACCCTAAAAGTATTATATATATAGCTATTATAGTTAAATGAGTAAATGAGTGGCCCGTTTATTAAATGGGCGGGCAAAACTTGCCCATTTAAAAAATATTAAATAAGCCATAAATAGACAAATTGGTAAAACATGTCCGTCCATTTATGACCTGCCCATTTAATACCCAAACCCACTCATTTAACATCCATGGGGTTGGGATAGATGAGGACCGGAAGGAAGGACTAAAAGATGCGATGAGGCTTGCATGGGGGGCTAGAAATGTTTGACATATTTGCTTATAGAGAGAAACACTACAATATATTAATAATCTCTCTTCAATTTCGGGGCCCATGAGTGATATTGTTTACATCAATATTTATAAAAAAAAGGATTTCCCCCCCTAGAAACTACTTTAAAAGTTGATTTTTGTTGCAATATCAACCGCCTCCTAATCAAAATCTTCACTTAAAACCCAAATTACTCTTTAAAAACTCGTATTCAATGTACATGACTCATTTTTTTTAGTGTTTAGGTCTTGTTAGGTTACAACTTACGTACCTTGAATATTTTAAAGCTTATATTGAATTTTTAAGCTTATATTTAGTTTTTTTAATGAAAACTTGACTAAGAGGTGGTTGATTGCAACAAAAACCAACTTTAAAGGTGGTTTATATATAAATTGAAAACGAAAGATGATTTTCGTATAATTATCTTATTGTGAAGGTGTCTCTACGAAAAAAGAAACCCTAAAAAATTTGGTTGGGTAATCCACTGAATGAATCGATACTATTGATTCACATTATTAATTTTATAGGACTTATCTAAAATATAAAAAAAGTTTGCATAGAATCTCAA